>NW_027459289.1:122500-174305 GCF_050624435.1 Tenrec ecaudatus | reverse complement strand
CTCCCAATCATCATGACCCTAATCCTACCTTGCCTTGTGGACCTGGTTATACCAGAGGATGTACAGCGGTGCAGTGGGGATCTGGAGGCACAGGGAATCTAGGACAGACGAACCCCTCAACACCAGCTGTGGGAGTGGCGACACCAGGAGGGAAGGGCATGTAGAAAGGGAGAACCGATCTCAGAGATCTATGTGTAACCTCCTCTCTGGGAGATTGGCAAGGGGGAGGCGGGTGAGGGGAGACGCCGGGGAGTGTAAGATAAGATGTAATAATTATTTATAAATTATCAAGGGACCAGGGGTGGGATCGGGGAGGGAGGGGGATGGGGAAAAAAAAAGGGAAACCGAGCTGATTCCAGGAACCCAAGTGGAAGGTGAATTATGAGAGTGATGAGTGCAACGAATGTATAAGGGTGCTTTGCTCAATTGATGTATGTACAGATTGTGATAAGAGCCTTATGAGCCCCAATAAAACGATTAAAATAAATACATAAATAATGAAAGAAAAAAAAAAGAAATGTATTGGCCTTAGGGGAGGGGCAAAGAGGGCTGGATTGAGAAAGTCTGTGGCATCCAGTTCTGACTTGACTTTTGGATCCAGAATCTTTCAGGAGTCATGGCCTTGCCCTCCAGCCAGAACTTCCAATAACCGTCTTCTCAGAGCCTTGTTAAATTCTCATAATACGTTACACCTGCTATCCTGTGAGCAGCTACCAAACCCAGGCACTTTTTTCTTTCTTTTTTTTTTTTTAAACAGGAACAATAAAGTTTATTGAACCGTAGCTTAGTACAGGCGCTGGGGTTTCCCCACGGTGCTCTTAATGTACAAAGCACGGATATTCTGCCAATTCTTCTTCAGCAGCGAAACCAAAAAGTTGACAGCCAGGTGGATGTTGTACACGAGTTCATCATCTGTCATCTTCACATGGCCAACTGCCACTGCCAGACACAGCACCTTCTTCATCTGGAACTTGACGGTGGACTTCACCTCGTCGACCTTGGCCACCATGTTCTCATTGTGGGTCAGCAGGGAAGGGAATTTCCCGGCCTTGTTCAGGCCCGGGCCCAGAATTCGAGGAATCTGCTTGATCAGGGTCTCTGAGGCCAAAAAGGCATCATACTTCTTGACCAGCTTTCTGACCAACTTCTTATTCTTGTTGAGCTTCTTGAGCGCCTCGATGTCCATGTGAGGGATCTCCACGGCCTTCGCTTGTCACAGTGCTGCTGGTCCCCAAGGACACACACTGAGAACTTGGGGCACGGGGTGGACTTAAGCCTGACGGTGCCAGAGAAGCATTTGTCCTTCTGAGGGTCGTAGTTCTTCAGGCTGATCTGCAGCTCCACCGTCTCCAAAAACTTCCGGCGCTTGCGCTGCTTCCTGTGCAGGACTTCCCGCACCGCCTCGTAGAGGGTGTCGCGAGAGACTTTGGTACTCATGGTTCCTAGCGCTGCGGCAACCGGAAAAGAGACCCAGGCACCTTTTTCAAAGACAAGCTCACTCTCTCTACCCTTAAGAGCAGGTAGTTTTTGGATGATGGATATGAGATACCACAGAAGGCAAATCTGTAATCTTCCATGATGCCCAAAACATGCTGTCACAACCAGGACCCATGACAATCCCTCAGTTTCCTAAATTGCTTCACTGTTGCTTTTTAATTAATATATGACATTAACTTGTCATATATTGATAACAGGGAGGACCCTGAACTAGATGAATAAATTAAAGCTCTCCTCATCCTGTGCTTTTATATGAATGTGTTAATTATTTTTGTCATTAGGGAGAATGATGGAGGGATGGAGCAATACCAAACGGAGTTTGACAAAGTGTTGTGTTTGCTGCGGGAAACATGGTGCGTGTCAGATACAATCCGTCACCCAGTGAGTCTGCAATTAACACCAAGGGACCAAGGTAGGATTCCCGGTAATAAATAGCCTTCCTCCCAGATGATAGTAGAGACCCAGCAGGACCCACTGTTGTGTTGTAGCAGTTGTACACGGGACCTTATGGGAGACAGAGCTGGTGTTTGAAATGAGTTTTGTTTGTCCCCAGTTGGCTCAGATTTGTTTTTTAGATAGCATAATCACTAACATTTAAACACAGGGTGATGTCACGTAACAATCTGCAGCTTCTGAGAAATGGAGAGGCCCGACTTTGCTGGTTGACAATGCACCTCTGGAAGACAAGGGGGACCACAGAGGGACTGGGGGGGGCAGGCAGATGTGGTGATCAGAGTTTGGAATCCTTGTTTTCCACGTAGAGGTGGCAAGGAGTTCAAGGGTTCAGAAATTGAGGAGGGAAGTTCCAGAAGACAAGTCTGTGTGGTCCATAATAAACCAATATAGGGGTTGAGATTTCAATCCGTTGGCTATTTATTTTGTGCCTGGTAGCCAACCAGCCCAGAATTCCTGACCTCGCCGACCGTGTGAAACAAGGACCATTCCAGAATTACATAGAAGCAAGCATGGAAGCAAGGGCATCCACCACCCTGAATGCGTAGGGGTCAGGAACCAAGTGCTTTCTGTAGAACAGCCCCAGAAGGCAGACCTTTGGCTGGAAAACCTGTTAGGGAGCTAGCATAGGGACTGGCAGGCCCATTACACAAGCTCAGAGGTCTGAGCTACCGGCTCATGAAGTAGAGGCTCACTGCATGCTCAGAAGTTCAGGTTTCCAGCCAGCAGGGGGAGCTATGCCTGGGTGGGCGCTGTACCTACATTGGCTCACCTAGGCCAGGTGAATTCAATTCAACAATACAGCCAATGAGGTCGAACTACGTCATCGACCACGCCTCCCTAACCGCTCATAAAACTCAAGAGGATCCCAAACCAGGCCTCGGCGTGAGCTGTTTCTGGCGTGGAGCCGAGGACCGAGGCACACCTGCCCCAGGTGAGGTCCAACAGAAGCGGTGATGTTCGAACAGAAGCGGTGCTGTGTGACTGGAAGCTATGAGGTAAGCCGGGCCCAGGAGTGGGCCTTCCCATGCTGGTCTCACGGGTTGTGGGCCCCTCTGGGCTCCTTTCACCTCACCACCCTTGGGAGAATTGTTGGGTTGAGTTCACCTGGCCTAGGTGAGCCAATCCAAGTGGCGCCCCACCCAATACGGTGGAGGCCCCTGGGGACGCTTGTAGCGTATTGCCGCAGCCCCAGCCTTTTGTGTCGGTCTTTGCGCCATTTCTTGCTGGTGTCAGTCTTTGCGCCGTTTCCTGCTGGTGTCGGTCTTTGCGCCGTTTCTTGCTGGTGTCGGTCTTTGCGCCGTTTCTTGCTGGTGTCGGTCTTTGCGCCGTTTCTTGCTGGTGTCGGTCTTTGCGCCGTTTCTTGCTGGTGTCGGTCTTTGCGCCGTTTCTTGCTGGTGTCGGACTTTGTGCCGTTTCTTGCTGGTGTCGGTCTTTGCGCCGTTTCTTGCTGGTGTCTGTCTTTGCGCCGTTTCTTGCTGGTGTTGGTCTTTGCGCCGTTTCTTGCTGGTGTGCGGGACTTGATGTGCCTCTCTGTGCCTGCCTTCCCGGGCTGCATTTGGGAGGGGGCTGGGACGCTGCTGCCTGGAGGCTGGGAGGATTTTGACTCCCAAAGCCTTCTCGAGGCTCAGTGTAAAAGTTTATTTGGACTCGAAAACAGAATCAAAGACCCAATTAATTAAGTTTTAGAAGCAGGCTTTATTGCGAACTTGTGGCGGGTTCAGCAACTCAGGGTATTGAGCTATTGAAGCCACGCCAGGGAAAAAATCCTGGCGGCGTTTTTATGCCCACTGCTGGCAGGCACAGCTGGGGAGAATCATAGCTTGGGGGGGGGTGGATCTGCGCACACAGGTGCTTCCAAAGGGAGAAGGTCGTTAATCTTACCTACATATGTCAGGGACGCGTGGAGTGACCATATCTTCAGAAAACCTTCTGGCTTTGGGAGGAGCTGGTTCCAGGAATTTGGGGTTGAGCAGAGGAGGGGAGGTCAGTTAGGGGTCAGTCTTGAGAACTAAAATGGAGTCTGTTGTGCCAAGACAGGACGTTTTAGACTGACCCTATAGGGAAAAGGGACAACATTAGTCCATTTCTGTAACTGCTTCCTGTGGGTAGTGGGCGAAGAGCAAGGGGAGGGGCTTTTCCAGGCAGAGTACTGGGAGTTGCGGCCTGGCACAGGGTGGAGAGGTTGTTGTTGCTGGTGGACTGCTATACGGGTGATTTCGCGGAGTCAACTTTGCAGGAGCTGAATGAGACAAGGAGCAATTAAGAGCAAAATTACTACTAAAATTATGGGTTCTAGTATGGGGGCTAGGAAGGAGTACAGAGAAGAGTTCCACCAGGAAGAGGATCCGTCTGTTCTGAATCTGTTGTTTTGCAGCTCACGGTTTAGCTTGTTGAGGGTCTGGACTCTAGTTTCCACAATTCCCAGCTTATTGATGTAATAACGGCATTCCTCCTGGAGGAATTAGCAGGTTCCTCCTTTTTCAGCAGTGATGAGGTCTAAAGTGCAGCGGCTCTGCAAGGCAACTTGGGCAACAGAGGTTGTTTGTTTCTGCAGGGAGGCTAGAGATTTGGCAGAGGCATCAACTGCCAGCTGGAAGCGTGTGGATAACTTGTCTGCTGTGGTGATAGAGGTTCTAAGGGTCCCGCCGCTGAGTCCTACTGCACCTGCTGCTGAGGCTAAGGAGATTCTCACTGCTATCGGAAGAAAAACTGCTCTTTTAGTTTGGCGACTGTATACCTGGATGTATTTGTCCTGGACCTCAGCCGGAGTGTATGTAGTGAGCTGCGGAACCAGAGTGACGGGCAGGCACAAAAGGGTAAGGTAGAACTGATGTTTAAATGCTTAGTGTATAGTTGCACCAAAAGAAAATTTTTTTCTGGCGCTGTTAGTGGTTTGGAGGGGATTTGGGTGACATTACATGTCTGTGTCGATGGATTGGAGTAGCAAAAGGGCACTTGAGTGTTTTCTGGTTGGATGTACAGAGGAATATTGGGGATGGTTATGGGTTTTGTGGTCTTTACGTTGGATGAAAATGACAGGGCAGGACCTGGTACTGCTACCAGAGGAGGGCGTTCTAGGGCTGCACACATGCAGCAGGTGGAGAGGTTGGCTAGTCCAGCAAAGTGGCGATGGCCAGTCCCTGCTGTAGCAGGGTAAGCTGGGAGAAGGGAGACTCAGAAGGTTTAGAAATTTGCTTAGTGAGTTGAAGGTCTTGGATCTGAATATTACAGTGGATGGTGGATTGGACCTGGAGTAGCGACCTCCATACATAGAGTTTGGCGTCTGGAAATTTCTCTCGGCGAGTGGCGTACCACGCTCCTGGAACCAGAGGTGTCCAGCGGCTATCCCAGGGGTCTGGGATTGTGAGAGTGTATTTAGATTTATGGTAGTAGAATCATCCCTGGGGACAAAGGGAAAGGTAAAGTATCTGGCAGGAAGACCAAGGACACCCTACATTTTTCTGTATTCACCTTTTTGCACATTGGGTAGTTGCCTTCTGGTCATACAGGTAGCAAATAATGGGATCAGCTTTTCCTTGATGCCGCTTAAAGTCAGTGAAATTTAAGTATATGGGTGTTCTGCACCCTGTGGGTGGGCAGTCAGCGGTGGCCAGCAAATAATCATAATGCTTAGTGCGGGCGTAATTGGTATAGTTTTCAGTCAAGTAAAATCGCTAGCAAAAGGGGAAATTATGTTAGGTTTAGCTGGCTGGCTTGGTGAGGCGAGTGAGGCGGAGAGACATAGGACCACTAGACTGAGTCAGACCACTGGGAGCCATGGTCAGAGTTCACTGCTGCCTTGACTCGGGACAAATGTACCCAGGAATCTATTCCAAGACCCTTGACTGCCAAGGGAGTAGTGAGCACTACGGTGTAAGGGCCTTCCCACCGGGGTGCTAAGGGTCTGGGTGCTAGGGATTTAATTAACACAGCATTTCCAGGATGCACTGGTTTTTGGTGATCAGCAGAGGTCGGAGATGGTTCAGGGATGGGGGAGTTTTCGTGTTGTCTAAGAAGGTTGCGGAGCAAGGACAAGTATGGAAGGTACGAAGCTAGCAGAGGGCAATCAGTTGCAGGAAGAGGCGAGAAAAGAAAAGGTTGTCCGTAGAGTATTTTGATCATGGCTGGGGAGGATCTGCGCACATAGGTGCTTCAGAGGGGTCGTTAATCTTATCTATATGTGAGGGAGGGGTGGAGTGACCATATATTCAGAAAACATTCTGGCTTTGGGACGAGCTGGTTCCAGGAATTTGGGGTAGAGCAGGGGAGGGGAGGTCGGTTAGGGGTCAGTCTTGAGAGCTAAGATGGAGGTGCAGGCCTCAAAATGGAGTCTGTTGCACCAAGACTGGGACACAGTGGTGTGCTGCGGCTCCGCCAATCAGGATGGCTGGGAGCGCCCACATCTACCCTGTTGGTTTGGGCCGGTCTCTGGCTGGGTGGTTGGCTCCAGGCTGGCTTTCGGCTAGGCCACAATCTGCGGCTTCCATTTTCCCAGCCACATGACTCCACTCCCAGGCAGAATGGCGCCACCTGTGTCTGTTGTAGCTACTGTCTCTTCCCAGAAAGAAAGCCACCCAGACCGCGGGCAAGTTCAACAGAACAAGTTTTATTTTCTGCGCAGAGACTGTCAGCTCTCTTGAGAGGAGACTGAGTGGCCCCCAGTCTAATTTTCCAAAGGTTTTTATACTTTTGCAATGTGCAGGTATGCAAGCAGGTAGAGAAGCAGGGTGTTGCAGTTAGCCATTCTTAGTTGAACATTACCTGCTCTGGTCTTTCCTTCCGTACGTTCCCTTGGGCTACGTCTGCACAGCCTACCTCCCCAATATCAGCTAGTTCGTTGACAGTTCATAGCTAGTTTATTTACTGTTCATAATGGCTTCTATCAGCTCAAAATGACTTCTCTTGTCAAGGCTGTTTAAGCTTTGCCCAGAGCTGCTACATTCCCTCCTCTTCTTAGCCGAGTTCAAATCATTGAATCTGCGGTAGCCAGCCCAGTGTATGGTGGGCTCAGCACTAAGAGTTTTATGGTTTGTACTTTCTGTTTGAGGACTGCCACTAGCTTATTGGTTATTATTGGTCCAAACGTGAGGTTTAGCAGGAGGAGGATTAGGGATCCGGCTAGGGGCGTTACTAGGGTGGTTCGCCAGGTTGCCCAATTAAGTAGCTTTTCAAACCAATTGGTTTCTTCATTTCTTTTCTTGACTCTTTCCTCTAATCTTTTCCTAACCAGGGCTAAACTATCTTTAATGATTCCTGAATGGTTTGCATAAAACAAGTTTCTCCTAATGCCATGCACAACACTCCTTGTTTCAAAAGGAGCAAGTCAAGCCCTCGGCAGTTTGGCAACACACTTCTACAAGGGAGTCTAAGGATCTTTCTAAATGGGAAACATGGTATTTTTATCCCTGTAAATCTAAAGCAATTTGCTGACTAAGAGTCTGATAGTTTAAGTTTCCTTGTATTAAAGCAACTGACCCGACTGCAGCTAATCCCATAATCCCAAGCCCCGTTAACAGTGGGACTGACATTGGGGCTCTTTTAGCTCATCCAGAAATTCCAAAGTTATCCCTACCTCCTTCACCAGAACACAGGTACACTTGAGGAATAACATGCACTAGGACACAAATACCCGGGTCTGCTGCTAATACTGGGGAAAGGAGACAGGGTGCTAGTCCTGTGGAACAAGTAAAGCAAGTACCCGTTGGGGCAGATAACAAATAAGGATCACCATTTGGTTCAATAGGAACAGCTTGAAGGCAAAAATCTTGATATTTTGATATATTAAAGGGATAATTAGATGAATAAAAACAGTCTTCGCCCTTGGTAATCTTTTAAAGTGAGCTAGAGTTGAGTCCACTCTAACCTCACCTACAGACTGCTGCTTCGTGTAATCCTTCTTACTAACATTTCTAATTGGATTACGCTCTGCACCAATAGTGCTATTTGTAGCTGTGCCTACCGAGTAAGGGGGAGCAGGGTTCAGACAAAGCCAACAATCAGTTGCGAGGTTAGGATTTGAGTTCATAAATTGGAATACAGCATCCAGAGTATCAAACACAGAACCTTGAGGTGGCTCCTGAATGGGAAGGGCCCTTTGAGTTGGGCTGGCAGTGAACGGGAAAGTTACTGAAGAGTCTGGAGGGTGCGGCAAAGGAATCTTAATGACACCCAGCTGTGGCTCTTCAGGATTTATCACCAGGTTTGGGCCTATTTATGGACAGGAAGTTGCCATATTTTACTTTGCTGCATAGTAAAGGTTGTCCCGGGATCTCTATCATTTACATAATACTGAATTCCCCATGTGTTCCCAGTGAACCCAATAACGCTTGAATCCAGTTCTTATTGGGTTACATTTGGAAACCATACACGTGGTGGGATCAAACCCCTCCGACTTGAGTCCCATTCTTGTAAAAACAATAGGGTCGTCTTTAACAAGTTTCCACCCTGAAGATGATAGTTTCACAACCCTAAGCTGCACAATGGCAATGTCCCTCCCCTTGGCAGTTAGGGAGCCCATGAGCCGGGCATCTATAGAAATGGTGTGTTTGGAGCCTTCTTTCTATAGAGGGTATTCCGCACCCATAGGACGGGATTCCGGTTATGGGCCCCATTGTGCCCTTTACCTTTAAAGGATCCGGAATGCCAGCTCTTTCCTAGCAAATCAAACAAATCAAAGCGGAAACGGGGGTCAGACCCAGTGTAAGAAGTTACATATTCACTGTTGGAGGTTCGAGTAGCAGTCCACAGATGTGTTTGTGGTTGGGCGAAATGGCGGGTGCTGTCAGCAATGCTCAGACAAAAACAATTAAGTTCTGTAAAGCCTTAATTTTGAGGGTTTTTCTGTCTTTCTGAGTGTTCATCTTTTCAGGATATGCTCAGGGAGGGCTTTTTTTGACTTGTGACTGATGAATCCACGGCCCCTCCCCCACTACTTTAATAGCAGTTGGTGTTATAAGTATCACCTAGTATGGGCCAGTCCCCCTAGGTTCTAAGGTCTCGGGTCAGTGCTTCTTTACCCACGTTCAGTCTCCAGGTTGCAAGTTGTGGGCTGCCTCTTCACCTTTCCCTTGGTTGGGCCCAAAATGAAGGTGTCGGAGCAGATGATTTGTCTCACCTGCTGGACAGCCTGCAGGCACTTCATGAAGGAACAAGTAGTGACTTCCATTACTTCTACTTCCTTCAGTCTTGGGAGAATTGGGGAAGGTCTGCCAAACTTAAATTCAAACGGGGTCGTGCTTTTCACATAGGGAGTGCATCGGACTCGAAGTAGGGCAAAAGGTAAAGAAAGGATCAATCCAGTTCTCGCCAGTTTCTAAATGCAACTTAACTAACAATTCCTTTAGGGTTCTGTTTATTCTTTCTACTTGCCTTGAACTTTGGGGCCTATAAGCCCAGTAGAGCTTCCAGTTAATATTTAGAAGCATTGCTAATACTTTAGTAATTTGAGCAATGAATACTGGGCCATTGTTGGACCCCAAGGTGGTGGGAAGCCAAATCTAGGGACAATTTTAGTTACTAATAATTTACACCCAGTGGCAGAAGTGTCCTTCTTTGTTGGGAAGGCTCCCACCCATCCAAAATAGGTGTCCACTAGCACCAGCAAATACCCGTAGCCATACTTTCTAAGTTTGATATCCATAAAGTCCACCTCCCAGAATTCTCCAGGAGTACTACCTCGAGCTTGTGGTTGGGGTTGCTCCTTTTCTTTTCTAGGGATGTTTCCCCGAGCGAGCACAGTGCAAGCAACAGTGGTGTCATCTGCCACCCAGTGTCCAAGCCTGGGTATGTAAAAGTACCTGAGGAGCAACTGAGACCATTTAGAGGATCCTGAGTGCATACCTTCATGTAGTCCTTGAATCAGATCTCTCCCAGAGCTTCTGGCATGAATCTTCTTCCATCAGGATGGAGCAGCCACCTGGATGCTCCGAGTTTCTTTGGCAGCCCAGCTCTTGGCTTACCTTTAGATCATTTTCCGAGTATGTAGGTTGTGGCAGTAACACTTGGGATGGCATGGTCATGGCCATTACCTTGGGGATTTGTGGTATAATCCTGGCATTCGAGATCCACCGGTCCAGGGGACTTGTTAGGAGGGGCTCAACCATAGGTCCCCCTACCCCAGCAATATCCTGCCCCAGTGTAAGCTTCCTAGCTTCTATAACTAGGATGGCCGTGGCAGCCTCAGCTCGCATGCAGCTCGGCCATCCTGCAGTTACAGAGTCTAGTGTGATTGAAAGATCGGCCACAGGTCTCTTTCATGGCTGCAAGTTCTGAGTTAGCATTCCTTTTGCTGTGCCCCTGGCCTCATAGACAATTGGAAGGGATTTTCTATGTCTGGAAGGGGAAGAGAGGGTGCCCATATGAACGACGTTTTTAAGGATTCAAAGGCTTGCTGTTCTACTTCAGTCCATTGAAGTTTTTTCCTTTCCCCAGTACTTGCATATAGGAGTTTGGCTAATCCCTCAAATCCCAAATTCCACAATGGACAGTACCCCACAAATCCTAGAAACTCTCACACCTGCCTCTTAGTCTCAGGGACTGGGATTTTGAGGATCACCTCAGTGCGGCTGGGGGACAAGGTCTGTTTTCCCTCCTCCAGTTGGTAGCCTAGGTATACAGTTTTATTGACACACAGTTGAGCCTCTCTTGCAGATTACCTGGACCCCAATTGGCCAAGGACTATTAACAGGTCCTCGGTAGCACTTGGGCATTCCTCCAGGGTTTCGGAGGCCAGGAGGAGGTTATCTTCATACTGGAGCAAGGGGGTTTGGGGGTGTTCCTCCTTGTATTCCTGTAAGTCTTCATTGGGTTGACGTACAGAGGACAAGGGTATGGAGAACAAAGCATACTTTAAGTCCAAAACAGTATAACAAATTCAGTTTGATGGGATAGTACTCAGGAGGGTCTCGGAGTTTGGTACCGTGGAGTGGACAGTTTCTACCCTCGCATTTACCTCTCCGAGATCCTGCACCATTTGGAAGTCCTCAGTTCCCGGTTTCGGCATGGGCAGCAGGGGAGCGTTCCATGTGGACTTGCAGGGCACCAAAATGCCTGTCCTCTTTAGTCTGCATATGTGAACAGCAATACCCACCTGTGCTTTCCAGGGAGTAGGGTTTTGCTTGACACTCACCAGTGTGGCTGAGCTCAGAAGTTGTACGACCGCAGGCACCTGATGTTCAGCAAGGTCTGGCAGGTTGTTCTCTGCCCAAACAAAAGGAATATCTTTTAGCCATTTATCAAGAAGTTCCTTTGAGGAGGTTTCTTCTGCTCTTTGATAAAACACATATCCCTCTGGCAGTGGAGCGGTGAGCAAAACCTTTGCCTTTTCAAGTTCAAGGGTTAAGGTGGTTGCAGCAGATGAGAAAGTAATCATGGCCACCATTTATCGTAATAAATCCCGACCAATTAGGGGAAAGGGGCCCTGAGGCATTACCAGGAAGGAGTGTGGAACTGTCTCTTGTGCTAAATCTGTTATTCTGGCCGTTGTCCATGGGTATGCTTGGGTCTGCCATGTGGCACCTGTAATTAAAATCTTTCCTTTTGACAATGCACCTGTAGTCTTTTCCAAAACCAAGAAGGTGGCCCCTGTGTCCACCAAGAAATTTACTGGCTGGCCCCCTTTTTGGAGTGTTAGCGTGGGATCCTGGAGGCCAAGTGAAACAGCCCTGACACCTTCATTCAGCTTCTTCAAGCATTATTGTCTCCTGCTTGGGTCTTTCTAGGTGTGAATGAGGCCCGTCCTCTCTAGTGGAGGGTCGTGCACCTCTCCTGGCGTTTTCAAGGGACTGATGTTTCCAATGTCCTTCTTTCCTGCAGTAGGCACATTGATCCTTCTTCGGGGCTTGGTGGTGCCCACAGGTTAGTCTCTCCGTGAGTGGGCCATGCTCTCCTTTTCCTGAGCCTCTGGGGTCTCTCATGGCAATTACTAGTATTTTAGCTAGTTTCTTTGTCTCTGTTGTTATACACTCAATGAGCCACTTCTACCAAATCACTAGGATTTTTCCCTTCAAACCCTTCCCACTTCTTTTTCATGTCTGAGGCAGACTGACTGAATAATACAGGCAATACTTACTTCCCTCCTGTTCTCAGGGGGCTTTCAGGTCAATAGGGGTATAAAGCCCGTAGGCGTCCATCAGCCACTCTAAAAAGGCAGGCGGACATTCTCTTGTAGGAGCCTGAGAATTCTCACTGACCTTAGATAAATTTATAGGCTTCCTAGTGGTTAAGCGGAGGCCCTGCAAGAGCAACTGGTGATATCTGCTTAAGCCCTCTGGGCCTTGCTAGGAGTTTGGATCCCACATTGGTTGTGCAGTGGGGAAAAAAATTTCTCTCAAGTGGGGAGTGCCCGCTGGCTGACCATTAGGTCCATTGACTGCCTTCTGGGCCTCTCTGGAAGGGGTCCCATTCCTCTGATATGAACAGCACCTGGAGAAGTTGCAGGAAATCACCTCAGGTGGGCTGATGAGTATGGAAAACCATATCTAGCAAAGAAATCAGACCTTATGGTTTGTCAGAAAAAAGGGGTTTTGTTGGTTCCAATTATACAAACCCCTGGAACAAAAGGGAACATATACTGAAAAAGGGATTCGGGAGTCTTCCCAGGTTTGGGGGCTGCTTGCCTTAAGGGGAGAATGGCTGCTGCTGAGTGATCTTTCTCTGGGGGTTGTTAAGACATGCCTGCCCTAGTGTATTTGTTGTGGGGTGGGGGGGCTCAAAAAGAGGCTGTGAGTATTCCTCTCTCCGGCCCCTTGGGAACCTGATAGGGTGGCAGCGGCACCAAGGGTCGGAAGCCAGCTCTCCTGCTCCCAGAGTCCTCTTGCAAAATGGGATAAATCAGACAGGTAGGGAAAGGGGGAAGGGAGGGGGGAGGGACAGGGACAGCCTCCACCTTGGTGGTTTTAGGAACTTGGACAGGTTGTTTTTCCGGTCCTGCCATGTTTACTGAAATCTTGGAAACAAGAACTCTTTATGTTGGGGGAGGAAGTAAGTCTTTTATATATGTTGGCTTCTTAGTGGCAATGTCAATCCACACATGAATTTAAGGGATCAGATCAGGATGTCCTGGTTCCCCTTTCTAAGCAGGCTCCGACAGTGGCACTCGGATCTCGGTGCACCTCGAAATGTTGTAGCTACTGTCCATTCCCAGAAAGAAAGCATCTCCGACCACCGGCAAGTTCAACAGAAAAAGTTTTATTTTCTGCACAGGGTCTGTCAGCCCTCTTGAGAGGAGACTGAGCAGCCCCCAGTTGAATTTTCCAAAGGTTTTTATACTTGTGCAATGTGCAGGTGTGCAAGCAGGCAGAGTAGAGAAGTGGGGTGTTGCGGTTAGCCATTCTTAGTTGAACAAAAACTGCTCTTGTTCTCAAAAGCCTTCTGAACATCCATTTCCTTTGGGACATTCCCTTGGGCTACGTCTGCACGGCCTACCACCCCAATATCAGCTAGTTCATTGACAGTTCATAGCTACTTTATTTACCTTTCATGGTGGCTTCTGTCAGTTCAGAATGGCTTCACCATTATCAAGGCTCTTTATGGTTTTCCCAGAGAACCTACATAGCCGCCATGGGGAAACAGGGCCTATGACCCTGGCCAAAATGGTGCCCACCAGTCCAAACACGTGGAAGGGCACTGCCTCGGGAGCTGGTTGATTTAGGCCTGGGAGATAGCCCTGCCTTGTCCCGGCAGCCAAATGTTTCCCTTTTACCCTCCGTTCCCTTTGCCTTTCTCCTGGTTTTTAAAACAAGCTGCTTGAGCCCTATAACACTGAGCAGGACTTTTTTGTAACATTTAATTAAAATGTATCTGGCACCAAAATTATATATTATAAATATGACAATTTGGTTATATTTTTGAAAATTTGTACTTTTAAAATATACTTTGGTTGTTATATATATTGATAACAATGAAAGTAAAGAATAAAAACAAAAAAAAATATTATTTCCTGCATTGAAAACTTCAGGTGTTCTAGGGTTAGTGTTCTACCAGTGTAGGTTTGTTCCTTGTTACTGGCTGGTTTTCCGTTGCTCAGTCTTAAGACAAAGGCGTTCGGAAGCCTAGCCTGGGTAACCCTTACTTTTCGGCTTTCAGTGGTGTTTCTTCACGCACTTTTGGGGACAGCTCTTAATATAGCTCAGCTGCCATGATGTTCCAGCCAGAAATTCCAATTTTCCTAAAGGTTCCCTGAGCTGCCAGATGCCCCTTCCCTTCAGAGATTTGAGAGTCTGCTCCTGCCAGCAGGCATCTTGGAAGGCTGTGGGGCCATCCCAAGCAGTGGTCCTCCTAGCTTATTGTCTAGAAAATGGTTGGACCTAAAGTCGCCCACAGTGACTGCTCTTTGACCCTTTGTCTATGGTGGGGGCACCTGTCAGAGGCATCAGTTTAATAGCACACCAGGGGTCTGCTCTGAAGCGGGGTTATTGACCTTGAGGCAGCAAGCTCTAAATAGCCTTGTTTTGTGCTTTCGAGATGGGACTTAGCAGCTTCATACTCAGGAATTGCCCCCTTGCATGAATCCTGTCCAATTGGGATAGAGTTGACACAGAGGCTAGACAAACAAAAGCTGATACACTATGCAACTTTATTTGAGAAAGGAGAATGGTGGCCAGAGAATGGCACACTTTTCCTTCCAACCCTGATTCACCTGGAACAGTTCTGTAGAGTGATGGGAAATGGGCGGAGATGCCAGAATTTAGAGCATTTCTCCTTTTGAGGAGCAGTAGAGACCTTCATCCCCAGTGCACACAGGAACCCCTAAGGCAGGCGTCCTCAAACTGTGGCCCGTGGGGCACATGTGGCCTGACGACATTTATTCCACCCTCAGGGTGTTTTTGCTGCCTCTGCCTGTCCTGCTTAGCAGCCGGCTCGTGCAGTGTGCATAGGAACTTGTTCATAGGTTTTTTAAAAACTATAGTCTGACCCTCCAATGATCTGAGGGACAGAACTGGTCCCCTAGGTAAACAGTTTGAGGACCCCTGCCCTAAGGGATCCTGGACTTAGGGGTTACTATTCTCGCAGCCCTGACACACCCCTGATCATTCTACACATAGTAGAGGCACCAGGGAAATTTGGTCCCTGGGTAATTTACCAGCCTTTTATTCAAATTGAAGCCAAGAAAATTAAAAATGACTTAGGCAGTTACTCTACTTTTGATTACTGTTGACTCCCCCTGTAGTACCCCAATATTACCATTTAACTCTATAACGCTGAGCATATTTCCATAACATATAAAGAAATGTATATATTAATAGATAGATAGATAAACAGACAGATAAATAGATAGATAACTTTGAAAATAAAGAATAAAAACAAAAACATTTTCCCAAAATTGAAAATTGAGCCATTATACGGTTAAAAAGGATGGGTCTTATCAGCAGGTGTAAGACCTTAGGATCATAAATGAAGCAGTGATCCCACTGCACCTAGTAGTGCCCAAACCCTGTGCCCTCCTAGGGAAATTGTGAATGCTTTAATCCCCGTTCCTGTACTTAGAGTGAACAAACACATGCCTGATAATCCTAAGTATACTTATTTCTTGTGACACTCACCTAACTTGAAGGGAACTACCTCCTCCGAATCTTAGACTTGTCTCACTTAAACTCTTCAACCTTTTGTCTTTTTGTTTGTTTTTCCAGAAGTTCTCAGGTTACCAAGGCCTCCAAACCAAGTGTGCCAGCTGTAGGACCACGATTTCCTGAACAACCTCAACTTTATCCATCCTGGGACCTGAGTGGACAATCCCTTCTGAGCCCCATTTGCCCCTTTTGCAGCAGGAAGTACTTAGAGATGTCGTCGCCCAGTACCCCAAAGATTTGGGTCCATACCTCTTCAGGGGGCAAATGTTAGGTAGCTATCCTAGGGACTGGGGTGTCCATTATGCATGCCCAGAGGGCCAAGGTAGCAGCCCAAGAAGGAGTGGCACACTGTGCGTGCTCAGAGGTTCAGGTTTCCGGCCAGGAAGAGGAGGTACACCTGGGTGAGTGCTGCAACTTGATTGACCCACCAATGCCAAGTAAATTAAATTCAGCTGCTGGGGTTGACCAGGGTTGCCCACCATGCCTCCCTAATGCTCATAAAACCCACTTGGATGACAATCAGGCTTCTACATGCATTCTTTCTCACGCAGAGCAGAGGACCAAGGTCTGTCTGTCCCCAGAGAGATCTGACAAACCCAGGAAGGCTCTTTGGAGGCAGCAGAACTGGACATGAATGGCTGGTGGATACTGTTCAGATGCAGGACTTTCTACTTAGAAGGGTCTAATCCAGCCTGAGATGATCCTTGAATGAGTCCTCTGCCCAGATCTTTTTTTTTTTTTAACGTTTTATTAGGGGCTCATACAACACTAAACACATTCTATGCATACATCAGTTGTGTAAAGCACATTTGTACATTCATTTCCCTCATTCTCAAAATATCCACTCTCCACCCAAGCCCATGGCCTCAGCTCCTCATTCCCATCCCCACCCCCCATGTGCGCTACCCCTCGCTCATCAATCCTTGGTAATTTACTAATTTTTGTCATATCTTGCACTGTCTGATATCCCCCTTCACCCACTTTTCTGTTGAAGTAAAATGTACATCCTTGTAATCAGTTCCCCGTTTCCAAACTGCCCTCCCGCTTACCCTCTCAGTGTCTTCACTCATAATACTGGTCCTAAAGGACTCATCCACCCTGGATTCCCTGTGTTTCCAGTTGCTATCTGTACCAGTGTACATTATCTGGTCTAGCCAGATTTGTAAGGTAGAATTGGGGTCATGATAATGGGGGGAGAGAAAGCATTTAGCAACTGGAGGAAAGTTGTGTTTCATCATTGCTATCTCGTACCTAGTCTTGGCTCATCTCCTCTCTGAGACCCTTCTGTAAAGTATTGTCCAGTGGTCTGGAAATGGGCTTTGGGTCTCTACCAAGCACTCTTCTCATTCCCAATAAGATGTTTTTGTTCTGATGATGCCTGACACCTGATCCCTTCGAAACCTCGTGATCTCATAGGCTGGTGTGATTATTCCATGTGGGCTTTGTTGCTTCTGAGCTAGGTGGCCGCTTGTTTACATTCAAGCTTTTAAGACCTCAGACGCTATATCTTTTGACAGCTGGGCACCATCAGCTTTGTCTTCAGTGTACCTGTGGGGAAGGTGAGCACCATAGAATGCCAGTTTAATAGAACAAAGTATTCTTGCAATGAGGGAGTATTTGAGTGGAGGCCCAGAGTCCATCTGCTACCTTAATACGAAACCTATAAATATATGGACGTAGGTCTATTTCCCCATGCTCATATATGAATATATTTACATATGGACATACTTTTTAAAAGACCTCTATAACAGGCCCTTGCTTCCTCGCTTGCTCTTCTATTTCCGTTTCATTTTCCTCTTGTGCCCACTGCCATGCTCAGTCTTCCTTTGGGTTTCAGTAATTCTTCTTGGTTCCATTACCCTTGATCCCACCCTACCAGGCCTCCTACATCTACCTCACCACGGATATGCATGACTTCCTGTTCTCTTGTTTCTGGGTTTCTTAACACCGCTTCCTTTACGCCCACCTCCCTCTTTCCCATGCCCCACACCCCAGAAGTGTTGGTCCTGGGTTTTGTCCTCCAGATTGGACATCCAGCCTATCTAATTTAGACAGACCAGAAAAGGTAATAACATGCACAAAACCAAGACAAGCAACCCAAAAAAACCAAGACAACAAAAATCCAATGACACTAAAAGAAAACAAAACTAACCAAGAAAGAAAAGCTCATAGTTAGTACAAGGACTGTGTGGTGAACTTTAGGAGTGTTTTCCAGTCCAGTCTGTTGGGGCACCGAGCCCTGACCACAAAGTCCACCTTTGGTATTCCCCGGGGACTTTGATGCTCCGTTTTCTTTCTCTTCCGCTGCACTCCCTTAGTGTCATGCCTCGATGTAGCAAGATCAGTTCGGGCGCAGTTCCCACACTGTGTCTCCAGTGTTGTCCCCTCTAGGGCAATGGGACTTTGAGGGACGTTTCTCATCGTGGGGCTGCCCATGTGGTCTTTTCTGTGGACTGGCTTCTCTGATTGGGAACATCATCCTCAAGGTATAGTGGGCCAGGATGTGCTCCATTCTCCCCTCCTCCCCCTTGTTCTGCTCTGTGTTCTCTGATCAGATATGTCCCTCTCCGCGAGCTGCAGCTCCGGTGCCATCCTGTGAAATACAATCTTTGGGGGCTGCAAGGAGGTGGGAGGGGGGGCATCAGCTCAGATCTTTTGAGAGTCCAGGAGATATTGACTTCTCGATGGGCACAGTTCTGTGGGGCACCGTGCTCTTGGTCCAGACGCTGGTTGTGAATATGACTTTGTTGTTAACCAGTTTTTGTCTCTGGGTCAACTCCTGTGTGTTTTTGAGGGAGTTTTCTCATCTGGAAAGTAAATGTACTGGATTATCCAGAAGCCCATGTCAGCAAGTTATTGAGAGGGGTTAATCAGAGACTGTTTCATATAGTGTGTATCTGCGCGCTGCATTTGAGACCTGGGGTGGCAATTATGAGCTCAGAATAGAGATGGTGTCCAGTAGGTGACAGACGTGGCTCCATATTGAAACAGGAAGCCCACTGTGGAGATTTGGTCCTTCCGTTGATGGCCACCGGCCACCTAGTCTTCTCCTGCTATAACTGCTTCACTGACTCAGCAGCTGAGCCAGGAGCCAGTGCCATCATAACCAGGTGGCTAACTGGGAGAAAGGGCAGATAGATATTTGTTATCTTGTTGTCTTGGGAAGCCCACCTAACCTCCATGCAAACATTCTGGTGTGAGTTATCTGTGGAAGGAATCATAGGCTCACAGTAATACACATCTTTCTTTTTGTAAATGTGCCCGTATTCCTTTCTGAACCTGAGAAGGTGGCCCCTGTGTCCACCAAGAAATTTACTGCCTGGCCTATATGGAGTGTTAGCCTGGGTTATGGTCGGCGAAGTGAAACAGAGCCCTGACCCCTTCATGCAGCTCTTCAAGCCTTATTGTCTCTTGCTTGGTTCTTTCTCGTTGCAGATGAGGCCCGTCCACTCTTGTGGAGGGTCGTGGACCTCTCCTGGGGTTTTCAAGGCACTGATTTTTCCAGTGTCCTTCTTTCCTGCAGTAGGCACATTGATCCTTCCCCATGGCTTGGCAGTGCCCACAGGTTAGTCTCTCCGTGAGTGGGCCATGCTCTCCTTTTCCTGAGTCTCTGGGGTCTCTCATGGCAATTCCTAGTATGTTAGCTAGTTTCTTTGTCTCTGTCGTGCTAGGGTCATCTCGGTTGTTATATACTCAATGAACCACTTGTATCAAATCACTAAGATTTTTCCCTTGAACCCTTCCCACTTCTTTTTCAGGTCTGAGGCAGACTGACTGAGTCATAAAGGCAATATTTATTGCCCTCCTGTTCTCGGGGCCTCCGGGCTGTTAGGGGTATAAAGCCTGTAGGTTTCCATCAACCACTCTAGAAAGGCAGGCGGACATTCTCTTAGCCTGAAAATTCTCACTGACCTTAGATAAATTTATAGGTTTCCTAGCTCTTCCGCAGAGGGTCATGTAAGAGCAATGGGTGATACCTGGTAAAGCCCTCTGGGCCTTGCTAGGAATTGAGATCCCACATTGTTGGTGTAGTGGCCAAAAGAGTTTCTCTCAAGTGGGGAGTGCCCGCTCGCTGACCATCAGGTTCACTGACTGCTTACTGGGCCTCTGTCTGGAAGGGCTGCCCTCCTCCGTTGTGAACAGCACCTGGAGAAGTTGTTGGCAAGCATTCCAGGTGGGCTGATGAGTATGGAAGTCATACCAGTACTAGTGTGTGGGGGGGCTGCTTGTTAAGGGTGGGGGTGAGATTGGGGGGCCGGTGGGGGAGGGAGTGACTCAATAAGGGCCTGTTAGAAGTTTTCTATTTCTGGACCCTAGAAACCTTATAGGGCGGGGGTTGAAAGAAAGGGTTTGAAGCCAGCTCTCCCACTCCCAGAGTTCTCCTGCAAAATGGGATAAAGCCGATTAGGGGAGAGTGATGGGGAGGGGAGGGGAGGGGAGGGGAGGGGAGGGGTGGGGGAGGGATGGGGGAGGGGAGGGGTGATGGAGGGGAGGGGTGGGGGAGGGTGATGGGGAGGGATGGCCTCCACCTATGTGGTTTTGGGAACTTGGACCATTTGTTTTTCCGGTCCTTCCATGTTTCCTGAAACCTTGGAAACAAGGGCCCTTTCTTTGCGGGAGGGAGTAAGTCTTTTATATTTGCAGGCTTCTTAGTGGCAATGTCAGCCCACACTTGAAGTAACGGGATCAGATCGGGATATCCTGGTTCCCTTTAACCATAACTATGAACTCTTAGTAATAGGGGATGGGAAAACTAGTCTTGCGTGGGTCAATCAGGGACTCCTTCTGCCCCATCACTTTTAAACAAATTGTAGAGTCTCCAAGCTTTTGGGTTGAAACCACATCCTCTTGGTGAATGCCGAGAGCAGGGGTCCTCAAACTACAACCTGTGGGCCACATGCAGACAGCCGAGGACGCTGATCCTTTCTGTCGGGTGTATGTGCCCCATTTATTTTTTTTTTGAACTTCAAATCAAGATGTGCAGTGTGCACATGAATTTGTTCGTAATATTTGATTTTTGAAACTATAGTCTTTCCTTCAAAAGGCCTGAGGGATAGTGAACTGGCCCCCTGGGTAAACAGTTTAAGGACCCCTGTCCTAAGGTATCCTGGACTTAGGGGTTATTAATCTCCCAGCCCTGAAACATCCCTGAACATTCTACCCGTTGTAGGAGGCACCATGGGAATTTGGACCCCGGGTAATTTACAAGTCTTTACTCCAATTGAACCCAAGAAAATTCAAAATGGCTTAGGCAGGTACTCTATTTTGGTCACATTTGACTCGTCCTGCACTAGCCCACTATTTCCATTTAACTCTATAACGCGAAGCATGATGTTTTCATAACATTAAAAAATGTATATATTAATACATATATATATATTTATAACTATGAAAGACCACAACAAAAAGAAAATTTTTCCAAAAATTAAAATTGAAGCGTTATAGGGTTAAAAAGAAGGATGGGTCTTATCAGCGGGTCCAAGACCTTAGCATCATAAATGAATCAGTGATCCGACTGCACCTAGTAGTGCCCAAACCTGTGCCCTCCTAGGGGAAAGTGTGAATGCTTTTATCCCTCTTCCTGTACTTCCAATGAACAAACACACATGTCTGGTAATCCTAAGATTATTTTTGTTTCCTGTGACACTCACCTAATTTCAAGGCCACTGCCACCTCACAAGCTTAGCCTTGTCGTAGTCAAACTGTTCACCTTTTAGACCGTTTGTTTTTCTCAGAAGTTATCGGGTGATTAAAGCTTCTGAACCAAGTGTGCCAGGTCCACGACTACCATCTCCTGGACCACCTCAACCTTATCCATCCTGGATAAAGTTGCCCTCAATGGACAACCCCTCCCAGCAGTGTAGGAAGGGTATGGACCCAAAGCCCCACCTCGCCCCTTTTGCCAGCAGGAAGCAGCTAGAGATGTCGTCGCCCAGTACCCCCAAATATTTGGGTCCATATCTCTTCAGGGGGGCAAATGTTAGGTAGCTATGCTAGGGACTGGGGCATCCGTTATGCATGCCCATAGGGCCAAGATAAGAGCCCAGTTAGGAGAGGCACCCTGTGCATGCTCAGAGGTCCAGATTTCTGGCCATGAAGGGGAGGTCACCTGGGTGGTTCCTGTACCTGGATTGACCAATCTAGGCCATGTAAATTCAATTCAGCCACTGGGGTCGGCCAGACTTGCCCACCACGCCTCCCTACGCTCATAAAACTCTCTTGAGTGCAGACCAGGCTTCTGCATGATTTCTCTCTCACTCAGGAAGGCTCTTTGGAGGCAGCTGTGCTGCACATGAGTGGCTGGTGGATACTGTTCAGATGCATGGCTTTCTGCTTGCAAGGGTTTTTGTCTCAGCTGACTGTAAGGGAGGAGGTAGTACGTCTGGATCACAGAGTATCCATGTCCACAAACGAGGCTGCTCATTCCACAGTCCTGGAAGTGCTTTATGAAAACCCTCTGCTTTGCAATGTCACTCTTTGTAGATTAGAGTGGGAGGGGCTGGGACCAAGGTATGCTGCCTCTTACTCCCAGTTGCAGGTTTCTGGATGCTGATTGTATCTCTTACAGCATCAGTTAGTGGGCTTGTTGTCTGCCTCAGGCTTTGTTCACGGAGATCCTCCAGCTAGTTGGTGGTGTGTGCGCATGAGCAGAGACTTCCTGCCAATCCCCCATGAGTAGTAGAGCTCCCATGGTGTGGACTCCATGAAAGCCTTGCCCCAGGCAGCATGCTTACAAAGGAGGGTGGGCCCTGCAGGACAGAGGACCATTCCCCCTGTGGAATGGCCTCAGAGATCCACCTCCCTCTCTGGCCAGCTGCTGGGGCTGTGGGTCCTAAGCATCATGGCTGACTCAATAATAGACACAGGGTGAGGCGACTCCAGTAGCTGTTTTGACTGGTCTAATCCAGCCTGAGATCATCCTTGCATGAGCCCCTGCCAAGATTATTTTTGTTTCTTTTATGATCTTTTCATTAGTGGCTCCTACAACACTAACCACCATCCATAAATACATCATCTGTTTGAAGCCCATCTGTACATTAATTGCCCTCCTTATTCACAAAATATCCACTCTCCACCCAAGCCCCTGGCCTCAGCTCCTCATTTTTCCCCCCTCAATGCCCGCCACCCATCCCTCATCAATCCTTGGAAATGTACTAATTCTTTTGTCATATTTTCACCCACCTTTCTTTTGAGGTCAATGAAGATCCTTGTAATCGGTTCCCACTTTCCATCCTGCCCTTCCTCCACCCTCCCAGTATCTCCACTCATAACACTGGTAAAGGGCCCATCCACTCTGGATTCCCCGTGTTTGAAATTCCTATCGGTACTAGAATACCTTCTCTAGTTTGGCCAGATTAGTATGGTAGAACTGGGATCATGATAGTGGGGCAAGAGAAAGCATTAAGAACTAGAGGAAAGTTGTGTTTCATCTTTGCTGTCTCATACCCTGTATTCTTTAATCTCCACTCTGAGATCCTTCTGTAAGGGGATGTCCAGTGCACTGCAAATAGGTTTTGGGTCTATACCCGGCAGTCCCCTCTCATTCTCCATGATAAGATTTTTTTGTTCTCATGATACCTGTTGCCTTATCCCTTTAAAACTTTGTGATCACACAGGCTGGTATGCTTTCTCCATGTGGGCTCTGTTGCTTCAGAGCCAGATGGCTGTTTCTTTACCCTCAGGCCTTTAAGACCCCACACGCTATATCTTTAGGTAGCTGGACACCATCGGCTTTCTTCACCACATTTGCTTATGCAGCCGCTTTGTGGTCAGTGATTGTGTAGGGAAGGTGAGCATCTTAGAATGCCAATTTAATAGAACAGTGTTATTGCAATGAGGGAGTCCTTGAGCGGAGGCCCTATGTCCATCTGCTACCTTAATACTAAATCTATAAACATATGGACATAGATCTATTTCCCCATGCCCCTTTGTAAATATATGTACATATGTACATGCCTTTATTTAGACGTCTATAACTGGCCCTTGCTTCCCAGCTCACTCTTCTATACTCTTTGATTTTCCTCTTGTGCCCACTGTCATGCTCAGTCTTCCTTTGGGTTTCAGTAATTCCTCTTGGTTACATTACCTTTGATCACGCCCTACCAGGCCTCCTACATCCCCCTCACTATCGTTTTCCATCACTTGTTGTACCCTTGTCTCTGGGTTTCTTTACAGCACTTCCTTTCCCCCCACCGTGCTCACTCCCATGCCCAATGGAAAGGGCCGGTCACATGTTTACTCCTCCAGATTGTTCATCCAGCCTCTCTTAATTAGACAGACCTGTAAAGGTAATAACATGCACAAAACAAGACTGAGCTAAACCAAGCAGCAAAAAGAAAAAAAAAACAAACAAAAATGAAAACAAAACCCAACCCAAATCCAATGACACTAAAAGAAAACAACACTAACCAGAAAGAAAAGTACAAGGACTGTGTGGTGAACTTTAGGAGTGTTTTCCAGTCCAGTCTGTGGGGGCACCGAACCCTGACCACAAAGTCCACCTTTGGCATTCCCCGGGGACTTTGATGCTCCGTTTTCTTACTCTTCCGCTGCACTCTCTTAGTGTCATGCATCGAAGTGGCAGGATCAGTTCGGGCGCAGTTCCCACACTGTGTGTCCAGTGTTGTCCCCTCTAAGGCTATGGGTCTTTGAGGGACGTTTCTCATCGTGGGGCTGCCCATGTGGTCTTCTCTGTGGATTGGCTTCTCTGATTGGGAACATCATCCTCAAGGTGTATTGGGCCAGGGTGTGCTCCATTCTCCCCTCCTCCCCCTTGTTCTGCCCTGTGTTCACTGATCAGATATGTCCCTCTCCGCGAGCTGCAGATCCGGTGCCATCCTGTGAAATACAATCTTTTGGGGCTGCAAGGATGTGGGGGGGTGGGTATCAGCTCAGATCTTTTGAGAGTCCAGGAGATATTGACTTCTCGATGGGCACAGTTCTGTGGGGCACCGTGCTCTTGGTCCAGACGCTGGTTGTGAATATGACTTTGTTGTTAACCAGTTGTGTGTCTCTGGGTCAACTCCCGTGTGTTTTTGAGTGAGTTTTCTAATCTGCAAAGTAAATGTACAGGATTATCCAGACTCCCATGTCAGCAAGTTATCGAGAGGGGTTAATCAGAGACTGTTTCATATAGTGTGTACCTGCGCGCCACATTCTAGACCTGCGATGGCAATTATGAGCTCAGGATAGAGATGGTGTCCAGCAGGTAACATACGTGGCTCCATATTGAAACAGGAAGCCCACTGTGGAGATTTGGTCCTTCTGTTGATGGCCACCGGCCACCTAGTCTTCTCCTGCTATAACTGCTTCACTGGCTCAGCAGCTGAGCCAGAAGCCAGTGATATCATAACCAGGTGGCTAACTGGGCCAAAGGGCTGATAGATATTTGTTATTTTGTTGTCTTGGGAAACCCACCTACCCTCCATGCAAACCTTCTGGTGTGAGTTATCTGTGGAAGGAATCATAGGCTCACAGTAATTCACATCTTTCTTCTTGAAAATGTGCCCATATTCCTTTCTGAACCTGACAAGGTGGCCCCTGTGTCCACCAAGAAATTTACTGCCTGGCCTCCTACTTGGAGAGTTAGCCTGGGCTTTTGGCGGCGAAGTGAAACAGAGCCCTGACCCCTTCATTGAGCTTCTTCAAGCATTATTGTCTCTTGCTTGGGTCTTTCTACGTGCAGATGAGGCCCATCCACTCTAGTGGAGGGTCGTGCACCTCTCCTCGGGTTTTCAAGGCACTGATTTTTCCAGTGTCCTTCTTTCCTGCAGTAGGCACATTGGTCCTTCCCCATGGCTTGGCGGTGCCCACAGGTTAGTCTCTCCGTGAGTGGGCCATGCTCTCCTTTTCCTGAGTCTCTGGGGCCTCTCATGGCAATTCCTAGTATTTTAGCTAGCTTCTTTGTCTCTGTCGTGCTAGGGTCATCTCTGTTGTTATACACTCAATGAGCCACTTGTACCAAATCGCTAAGATTTTTCCCTTCAAACCCTTCCCACTTCTTTGTCATGTCTGAGGCAGACTGACTGAGTAATAAAGGCAATACTTATTGCCCTCCTGTTTTCAGTGCCTCCGGGCCGTTAGGGGTATAAAGCCCGTAGGCTTCCCTCAGCCACTCTAGAAAGGCAGGCGGATATTCTCTTATAGGAACCTGAAAATTCTCACTGACCTTAGATAAATTCATAGGTTTCCTAGCTCTTCTGCAGAGGGTCATGTAAGAGCAATGGTTGATACCTGGTAAAGTCCTCTGGGCCTTGCTAGGAATTGAGATCCCACATTGTTGGTGTAGTGGCCAAAAGAGTTTCTCCCAAGTGGGGAGTGCCCGCTCGCTGACCATCAGGTTCACTGACTGCTTACTGGGCCTCTGTCTGGAAGGGCTACCCTCCTCCGTTGTGAACAGCACCTGGAGAAGTTGTTGGCAAGCATTCCAGGTGGGCTGATGAGTATGGAAGTCATACCAGTACTAGTGTGTGTGGGGGGCTGCTTGTTAGGGGTGGGGGTGAGTTTGGGGGGCCGGTGGGGGAGGGAGTGACTCAATAAGGGCCTGTTAGAAGTTTTCTATTTCTGGACCCTAGAAACCTTATAGGGCGGGGGTTGAAAGAAAGGGTTTGAAGCCAGCTCTCCCACTCCCAGAGTTCTCCTGCAAAATGGGATAAAGCCGATTAGGGGAGAGTGATGGGGAGGGGAGGGGAGGGGAGGTGTGGGGGAGGGGTGAGGGAGGGGAGGGGTGGGGGAGGGTGATGTGGAGGGATGGCCTCCACCTATGTGGTTTTGGGAACTTGGACCGTTTGTTTTTCCGGTCCTTCCATGTTTCCTGAAACCTTGGAAACAAGGGCCCTTTCTTTGCGGGAGGGAGTAAGTCTTTTATATTTGCAGGCTTCTTAGTGGCAATGTCAGCCCACACTTGAAGTAACGGGATCAGATCGGGATATCCTGGTTCCCTTTAAACATAACTATGAACTCTTAGTAATAGGGGGTGGGAAAACTAGTCTTGCGTGGGTCAATCAGGGACTCCTTCTGCCCCATCACTTTTAAACAAATTGTAGAGTCTCCAAGCTTTTGGGTTGAAACCACATCCTCTTGGTGAATGCCGAGAGCAGGGGTCCTCAAACTACAACCTGTGGGCCACATGCAGACAGCCGAGGACGTTGATCCTTTCTGCCGGGTGTATGTGCCCCATTTATTTTTTTTTTGAACTTCAAATCAAGATGTGCAGTGTGCACATGAATTTGTTCGTAATATTTGTTTTTTTAAACTATAGTCTTTCCTTCAAAAGGCCTGAGGGATAGTGAACTGGCCCCCTGGGTAAACAGTTTAAAGACCCCTGCCCTAAGGTATCCTGGACTTAGGGGTTATTAATCTCCCAGCCCTGAAACATCCCTGAACATTCTACCCGTTGTAGGAGGCACCATGGGAATTTGGACCCCGGGTAATTTACAAGCCTTTACTCCAATTGAACCCAAGAAAATTCAAAATGGCTTAGGCAGTTACTCTATTTTGGTCACTTTTGACTCGTCCTGCACTAGCCCATTATTTCCATTTAACTCTATAACGCGAAGCATGATGTTTTCATAACATTAAAAATGTATATATTAATACATATATATATATATATTTATAACTATGAAAGTCCACAACAAAAAGAAAATTTTTTCCCAAAATTAAAATTGAAGCGTTATAGGGTTAAAAAGAAGGATGGGTCTTATCAGCGGGTCCAAGACCTTAGCATCATAAATGAATCAGTGATCCGACTGCACCTAGTAGTGCCCAAACCTGTGCCCTCCTAGGGGAAAGTGTGAATGCTTTTATCCCTCTTCCTGTACTTCCAATGAACAAACACACATGTCTGGTAATCCTAAGATTATTTTTGTTTCCTGTGATACTCACCTAATTTCAAGGCCACTGCCACCTCACAAGCTTAGCCTTGTCGTAGTCAAACTGTTCACCTTTTAGACCGTTTGTTTTTCTCAGAAGTTATCGGGTGATTAAAGCTTCTGAACCAAGTGTGCCAGGTCCACGACTACCATCTCCTGGACCACCTCAACCTTATCCATCCTGGATAAAGTTGCCCTCAATGGACAACCCCTCCCAGCAGTGTAGGAAGGGTATGGACCCAAAGCCCCACCTCGCCCCTTTTGCCAGCAGGAAGCAGCTAGAGATGTCGTCGCCCAGTACCCCCAAAGATTTGGGTCCATATCTCTTCAGGGGGGCAAATGTTAGGTAGCTATGCTAGGGACTGGGGCATCCGTTATGCATGCCCATAGGGCCAAGATAAGAGCCCAGTTAGGAGAGGCACCCTGTGCATGCTCAGAGGTCCAGATTTCTGGCCATGAAGGGGAGGTCACCTGGGTGGTTCCTGTACCTGGATTGACCAATCTAGGCCATGTAAATTCAATTCAGCCACTGGGGTCGGCCAGACTTGCCCACCACGCCTCCCTACGCTCATAAAACTCTCTTGAGTGCAGACCAGGCTTCTGCATGATTTCTCTCTCACTCAGGAAGGCTCTTTGGAGGCAGCTGTGCTGCACATGAGTGGCTGGTGGATACTGTTCAGATGCATGGCTTTCTGCTTGCAAGGGTTTTTGTCTCAGCTGACTGTAAGGGAGGAGGTAGTACGTCTGGATCACAGAGTATCCATGTCCACAAACGAGGCTGCTCATTCCACAGTCCTGGAAGTGCTTTATGAAAACCCTCTGCTTTGCAATGTCATTCTTTGTAGATTAGAGTGGGAGGGGCTGGGACCAAGGTATGCTGCCTCTTACTCCCAGTTGCAGGTTTCTGGATGCTGATTGTATCTCTTACAGCATCAGTTAGTGGGCTTGTTGTCTGCCTCAGGCTTTGTTCACGGAGATCCTCCAGCTAGTTGGTGGTGTGTGCGCATGAGCAGAGACTTCCTGCCAATCCCCCATGAGTAGTAGAGCTCCCATGGTGTGGACTCCATGAAAGCCTTGCCCCAGGCAGCATGCTTACAAAGGAGGGTGGGCCCTGCAGGACAGAGGACCATTCCCCCTGTGGAATGGCCTCAGAGATCCACCTCCCTCTCTGGCCAGCTGCTGGGGCTGTGGGTCCTAAGCATCATGGCTGACTCAATAATAGACACAGGGTGAGGCGACTCCAGTAGCTGTTTTGACTGGTCTAATCCAGCCTGAGATCATCCTTGCATGAGCCCCTGCCAAGATTATTTTTGTTTCTTTTATGATCTTTTCATTAGTGGCTCCTACAACACTAACCACCATCCATAAATACATCATCTGTTTGAAGCCCATCTGTACATTAATTGCCCTCCTTATTCACAAAATATCCACTCTCCACCCAAGCCCCTGGCCTCAGCTCCTCATTTTTCCCCCCTCAATGCCCGCCACCCATCCCTCATCAATCCTTGGAAATGTACTAATTCTTTTGTCATATTTTCACCCACCTTTCTTTTGAGGTCAATGAAGATCCTTGTAATCGGTTCCCACTTTCCATCCTGCCCTTCCTCCACCCTCCCAGTATCTCCACTCATAACACTGGTAAAGGGCCCATCCACTCTGGATTCCCCGTGTTTGAAATTCCTATCGGTACTAGAATACCTTCTCTAGTTTGGCCAGATTAGTATGGTAGAACTGGGATCATGATAGTGGGGCAAGAGAAAGCATTAAGAACTAGAGGAAAGTTGTGTTTCATCTTTGCTGTCTCATACCCTGTATTCTTTAATCTCCACTCTGAGATCCTTCTGTAAGGGGATGTCCAGTGCACTGCAAATAGGTTTTGGGTCTATACCCGGCAGTCCCCTCTCATTCTCCATGATAAGATTTTTTTGTTCTCATGATACCTGTTGCCTTATCCCTTTAAAACTTTGTGATCACACAGGCTGGTATGCTTTCTCCATGTGGGCTCTGTTGCTTCAGAGCCAGATGGCTGTTTCTTTACCCTCAGGCCTTTAAGACCCCACACGCTATATCTTTAGGTAGCTGGACACCATCGGCTTTCTTCACCACATTTGCTTATGCAGCCGCTTTGTGGTCAGTGATTGTGTAGGGAAGGTGAGCATCTTAGAATGCCAATTTAATAGAACAGTGTTATTGCAATGAGGGAGTCCTTGAGCGGAGGCCCTATGTCCATCTGCTACCTTAATACTAAATCTATAAACATATGGACATAGATCTATTTCCCCATGCCCCTTTGTAAATATATGTACATATGTACATGCCTTTATTTAGACGTCTATAACTGGCCCTTGCTTCCCAGCTCACTCTTCTATACTCTTTGATTTTCCTCTTGTGCCCACTGACATGCTCAGTCTTCCTTTGGGTTTCAGTAATTCCTCTTGGTTACATTACCTTTGATCACGCCCTACCAGGCCTCCTACATCCCCCTCACTATCGTTTTCCATCACTTGTTGTACCCTTGTCTCTGGGTTTCTTTACAGCACTTCCTTTCCCCCCACCGTGCTCACTCCCATGCCCAATGGAAAGGGCCGGTCACATGTTTACTCCTCCAGATTGTTCATCCAGCCTCTCTTAATTAGACAGACCTGTAAAGGTAATAACATGCACAAAACAAGACTGAGCTAAACCAAGCAGCAAAAAGAAAAAAAAAACAAACAAAAATGAAAACAAAACCCAACCCAAATCCAATGACACTAAAAGAAAACAACACTAACCAGAAAGAAAAGTACAAGGACTGTGTGGTGAACTTTAGGAGTGTTTTCCAGTCCAGTCTGTGGGGGCACCGAACCCTGACCACAAAGTCCACCTTTGGCATTCCCCGGGGACTTTGATGCTCCGTTTTCTTACTCTTCCGCTGCACTCTCTTAGTGTCATGCATCGAAGTGGCAGGATCAGTTCGGGCGCAGTTCCCACACTGTGTGTCCAGTGTTGTCCCCTCTAAGGCTATGGGTCTTTGAGGGACGTTTCTCATCGTGGGGCTGCCCATGTGGTCTTCTCTGTGGATTGGCTTCTCTGATTGGGAACATCATCCTCAAGGTGTATTGGGCCAGGGTGTGCTCCATTCTCCCCTCCTCCCCCTTGTTCTGCCCTGTGTTCACTGATCAGATATGTCCCTCTCCGCGAGCTGCAGATCCGGTGCCATCCTGTGAAATACAATCTTTTGGGGCTGCAAGGATGTGGGGGGGTGGGTATCAGCTCAGATCTTTTGAGAGTCCAGGAGATATTGACTTCTCGATGGGCACAGTTCTGTGGGGCACCGTGCTCTTGGTCCAGACGCTGGTTGTGAATATGACTTTGTTGTTAACCAGTTGTGTGTCTCTGGGTCAACTCCCGTGTGTTTTTGAGTGAGTTTTCTAATCTGCAAAGTAAATGTACAGGATTATCCAGACTCCCATGTCAGCAAGTTATCGAGAGGGGTTAATCAGAGACTGTTTCATATAGTGTGTACCTGCGCGCCGCATTCTAGACCTGCGATGGCAATTATGAGCTCAGGATAGAGATGGTGTCCAGCAGGTAACATACGTGGCTCCATATTGAAACAGGAAGCCCACTGTGGAGATTTGGTCCTTCTGTTGATGGCCACCGGCCACCTAGTCTTCTCCTGCTATAACTGCTTCACTGGCTCAGCAGCTGAGCCAGAAGCCAGTGATATCATAACCAGGTGGCTAACTGGGCCAAAGGGCTGATAGATATTTGTTATTTTGTTGTCTTGGGAAACCCACCTACCCTCCATGCAAACCTTCTGGTGTGAGTTATCTGTGGAAGGAATCATAGGCTCACAGTAATTCACATCTTTCTTCTTGAAAATGTGCCCATATTCCTTTCTGAACCTGACAAGGTGGCCCCTGTGTCCACCAAGAAATTTACTGCCTGGCCTCCTACTTGGAGAGTTAGCCTGGGCTTTTGGCGGCGAAGTGAAACAGAGCCCTGACCCCTTCATTGAGCTTCTTCAAGCATTATTGTCTCTTGCTTGGGTCTTTCTACGTGCAGATGAGGCCCATCCACTCTAGTGGAGGGTCGTGCACCTCTCCTCGGGTTTTCAAGGCACTGATTTTTCCAGTGTCCTTCTTTCCTGCAGTAGGCACATTGGTCCTTCCCCATGGCTTGGCGGTGCCCACAGGTTAGTCTCTCCGTGAGTGGGCCATGCTCTCCTTTTCCTGAGTCTCTGGGGTCTCTCATGGCAATTCCTAGTATTTTAGCTAGCTTCTTTGTCTCTGTCGTGCTAGGGTCATCTCTGTTGTTATACACTCAATGAGCCACTTGTACCAAATCGCTAAGATTTTTCCCTTCAAACCCTTCCCACTTCTTTGTCATGTCTGAGGCAGACTGACTGAGTAATAAAGGCAATACTTATTGCCCTCCTGTTTTCAGTGCCTCCGGGCCGTTAGGGGTATAAAGCCCGTAGGCTTCCCTCAGCCACTCTAGAAAGGCAGGCGGATATTCTCTTATAGGAACCTGAAAATTCTCACTGACCTTAGATAAATTCATAGGTTTCCTAGCTCTTCTGCAGAGGGTCATGTAAGAGCAATGGTTGATACCTGGTAAAGTCCTCTGGGCCTTGCTAGGAATTGAGATCCCACATTGTTGGTGTAGTGGCCAAAAGAGTTTCTCCCAAGTGGGGAGTGCCCGCTCGCTGACCATCAGGTTCACTGACTGCTTACTGGGCCTCTGTCTGGAAGGGCTACCCTCCTCCGTTGTGAACAGCACCTGGAGAAGTTGTTGGCAAGCATTCCAGGTGGGCTGATGAGTATGGAAGTCATACCAGTACTAGTGTGTGTGGGGGGCTGCTTGTTAGGGGTGGGGGTGAGTTTGGGGGGCCGGTGGGGGAGGGAGTGACTCAATAAGGGCCTGTTAGAAGTTTTCTATTTCTGGACCCTAGAAACCTTATAGGGCGGGGGTTGAAAGAAAGGGTTTGAAGCCAGCTCTCCCACTCCCAGAGTTCTCCTGCAAAATGGGATAAAGCCGATTAGGGGAGAGTGATGGGGAGGGGAGGGGAGGGGAGGTGTGGGGGAGGGGTGAGGGAGGGGAGGGGTGGGGGAGGGTGATGTGGAGGGATGGCCTCCACCTATGTGGTTTTGGGAACTTGGACCGTTTGTTTTTCCGGTCCTTCCATGTTTCCTGAAACCTTGGAAACAAGGGCCCTTTCTTTGCGGGAGGGAGTAAGTCTTTTATATTTGCAGGCTTCTTAGTGGCAATGTCAGCCCACACTTGAAGTAACGGGATCTGATCGGGATATCCTGGTTCCCTTTAAACATAACTATGAACTCTTAGTAATAGGGGGTGGGAAAACTAGTCTTGCGTGGGTCAATCAGGGACTCCTTCTGCCCCATCACTTTTAAACAAATTGTAGAGTCTCCAAGCTTTTGGGTTGAAACCACATCCTCTTGGTGAATGCCGAGAGCAGGGGTCCTCAAACTACAACCTGTGGGCCACATGCAGACAGCCGAGGACGTTGATCCTTTCTGCCGGGTGTATGTGCCCCATTTATTTTTTTTTTTTTGAACTTCAAATCAAGATGTGCAGTGTGCACATGAATTTGTTCGTAATATTTGTTTTTTTAAACTATAGTCTTTCCTTCAAAAGGCCTGAGGGATAGTGAACTGGCCCCCTGGGTAAACAGTTTAAAGACCCCTGCCCTAAGGTATCCTGGACTTAGGGGTTATTAATCTCCCAGCCCTGAAACATCCCTGAACATTCTACCCGTTGTAGGAGGCACCATGGGAATTTGGACCCCGGGTAATTTACAAGCCTTTACTCCAATTGAACCCAAGAAAATTCAAAATGGCTTAGGCAGTTACTCTATTTTGGTCACTTTTGACTCGTCCTGCACTAGCCCATTATTTCCATTTAACTCTATAACGCGAAGCATGATGTTTTCATAACATTAAAAATGTATATATTAATACATATATATATATATATTTATAACTATGAAAGTCCACAACAAAAAGAAAATTTTTTCCCAAAATTAAAATTGAAGCGTTATAGGGTTAAAAAGAAGGATGGGTCTTATCAGCGGGTCCAAGACCTTAGCATCATAAATGAATCAGTGATCCGACTGCACCTAGTAGTGCCCAAACCTGTGCCCTCCTAGGGGAAAGTGTGAATGCTTTTATCCCTCTTCCTGTACTTCCAATGAACAAACACACATGTCTGGTAATCCTAAGATTATTTTTGTTTCCTGTGACACTCACCTAATTTCAAGGCCACTGCCACCTCACAAGCTTAGCCTTGTCGTAGTCAAACTGTTCACCTTTTAGACCGTTTGTTTTTCTCAGAAGTTATCGGGTGATTAAAGCTTCTGAACCAAGTGTGCCAGGTCCACGACTACCATCTCCTGGACCACCTCAACCTTATCCATCCTGGATAAAGTTGCCCTCAATGGACAACCCCTCCCAGCAGTGTAGGAAGGGTATGGACCCAAAGCCCCACCTCGCCCCTTTTGCCAGCAGGAAGCAGCTAGAGATGTCGTCGCCCAGTACCCCCAAATATTTGGGTCCATATCTCTTCAGGGGGGCAAATGTTAGGTAGCTATGCTAGGGACTGGGGCATCCGTTATGCATGCCCATAGGGCCAAGATAAGAGCCCAGTTAGGAGAGGCACCCTGTGCATGCTCAGAGGTCCAGATTTCTGGCCATGAAGGGGAGGTCACCTGGGTGGTTCCTGTACCTGGATTGACCAATCTAGGCCATGTAAATTCAATTCAGCCACTGGGGTCGGCCAGACTTGCCCACCACGCCTCCCTACGCTCATAAAACTCTCTTGAGTGCAGACCAGGCTTCTGCATGATTTCTCTCTCACTCAGGAAGGCTCTTTGGAGGCAGCTGTGCTGCACATGAGTGGCTGGTGGATACTGTTCAGATGCATGGCTTTCTGCTTGCAAGGGTTTTTGTCTCAGCTGACTGTAAGGGAGGAGGTAGTACGTCTGGATCACAGAGTATCCATGTCCACAAACGAGGCTGCTCATTCCACAGTCCTGGAAGTGCTTTATGAAAACCCTCTGCTTTGCAATGTCACTCTTTGTAGATTAGAGTGGGAGGGGCTGGGACCAAGGTATGCTGCCTCTTACTCCCAGTTGCAGGTTTCTGGATGCTGATTGTATCTCTTACAGCATCAGTTAGTGGGCTTGTTGTCTGCCTCAGGCTTTGTTCACGGAGATCCTCCAGCTAGTTGGTGGTGTGTGCGCATGAGCAGAGACTTCCTGCCAATCCCCCATGAGTAGTAGAGCTCCCATGGTGTGGACTCCATGAAAGCCTTGCCCCAGGCAGCATGCTTACAAAGGAGGGTGGGCCCTGCAGGACAGAGGACCATTCCCCCTGTGGAATGGCCTCAGAGATCCACCTCCCTCTCTGGCCAGCTGCTGGGGCTGTGGGTCCTAAGCATCATGGCTGACTCAATAATAGACACAGGGTGAGGCGACTCCAGTAGCTGTTTTGACTGGTCTAATCCAGCCTGAGATCATCCTTGCATGAGCCCCTGCCAAGATTATTTTTGTTTCTTTTATGATCTTTTCATTAGTGGCTCCTACAACACTAACCACCATCCATAAATACATCATCTGTTTGAAGCCCATCTGTACATTAATTGCCCTCCTTATTCACAAAATATCCACTCTCCACCCAAGCCCCTGGCCTCAGCTCCTCATTTTTCCCCCCTCAATGCCCGCCACCCATCCCTCATCAATCCTTGGAAATGTACTAATTCTTTTGTCATATTTTCACCCACCTTTCTTTTGAGGTCAATGAAGATCCTTGTAATCGGTTCCCACTTTCCATCCTGCCCTTCCTCCACCCTCCCAGTATCTCCACTCATAACACTGGTAAAGGGCCCATCCACTCTGGATTCCCCGTGTTTGAAATTCCTATCGGTACTAGAATACCTTCTCTAGTTTGGCCAGATTAGTATGGTAGAACTGGGATCATGATAGTGGGGCAAGAGAAAGCATTAAGAACTAGAGGAAAGTTGTGTTTCATCTTTGCTGTCTCATACCCTGTATTCTTTAATCTCCACTCTGAGATCCTTCTGTAAGGGGATGTCCAGTGCACTGCAAATAGGTTTTGGGTCTATACCCGGCAGTCCCCTCTCATTCTCCATGATAAGATTTTTTTGTTCTCATGATACCTGTTGCCTTATCCCTTTAAAACTTTGTGATCACACAGGCTGGTATGCTTTCTCCATGTGGGCTCTGTTGCTTCAGAGCCAGATGGCTGTTTCTTTACCCTCAGGCCTTTAAGACCCCACACGCTATATCTTTAGGTAGCTGGACACCATCGGCTTTCTTCACCACATTTGCTTATGCAGCCGCTTTGTGGTCAGTGATTGTGTAGGGAAGGTGAGCATCTTAGAATGCCAATTTAATAGAACAGTGTTATTGCAATGAGGGAGTCCTTGAGCGGAGGCCCTATGTCCATCTGCTACCTTAATACTAAATCTATAAACATATGGACATAGATCTATTTCCCCATGCCCCTTTGTAAATATATGTACATATGTACATGCCTTTATTTAGACGTCTATAACTGGCCCTTGCTTCCCAGCTCACTCTTCTATACTCTTTGATTTTCCTCTTGTGCCCACTGACATGCTCAGTCTTCCTTTGGGTTTCAGTAATTCCTCTTGGTTACATTACCTTTGATCACGCCCTACCAGGCCTCCTACATCCCCCTCACTATCGTTTTCCATCACTTGTTGTACCCTTGTCTCTGGGTTTCTTTACAGCACTTCCTTTCCCCCCACCGTGCTCACTCCCATGCCCAATGGAAAGGGCCGGTCACATGTTTACTCCTCCAGATTGTTCATCCAGCCTCTCTTAATTAGACAGACCTGTAAAGGTAATAACATGCACAAAACAAGACTGAGCTAAACCAAGCAGCAAAAAGAAAAAAAAAACAAACAAAAATGAAAACAAAACCCAACCCAAATCCAATGACACTAAAAGAAAACAACACTAACCAGAAAGAAAAGTACAAGGACTGTGTGGTGAACTTTAGGAGTGTTTTCCAGTCCAGTCTGTGGGGGCACCGAACCCTGACCACAAAGTCCACCTTTGGCATTCCCCGGGGACTTTGATGCTCCGTTTTCTTACTCTTCCGCTGCACTCTCTTAGTGTCATGCATCGAAGTGGCAGGATCAGTTCGGGCGCAGTTCCCACACTGTGTGTCCAGTGTTGTCCCCTCTAAGGCTATGGGTCTTTGAGGGACGTTTCTCATCGTGGGGCTGCCCATGTGGTCTTCTCTGTGGATTGGCTTCTCTGATTGGGAACATCATCCTCAAGGTGTATTGGGCCAGGGTGTGCTCCATTCTCCCCTCCTCCCCCTTGTTCTGCCCTGTGTTCACTGATCAGATATGTCCCTCTCCGCGAGCTGCAGATCCGGTGCCATCCTGTGAAATACAATCTTTTGGGGCTGCAAGGATGTGGGGGGGTGGGTATCAGCTCAGATCTTTTGAGAGTCCAGGAGATATTGACTTCTCGATGGGCACAGTTCTGTGGGGCACCGTGCTCTTGGTCCAGACGCTGGTTGTGAATATGACTTTGTTGTTAACCAGTTGTGTGTCTCTGGGTCAACTCCCGTGTGTTTTTGAGTGAGTTTTCTAATCTGCAAAGTAAATGTACAGGATTATCCAGACTCCCATGTCAGCAAGTTATCGAGAGGGGTTAATCAGAGACTGTTTCATATAGTGTGTACCTGCGCGCCGCATTCTAGACCTGCGATGGCAATTATGAGCTCAGGATAGAGATGGTGTCCAGCAGGTAACATACGTGGCTCCATATTGAAACAGGAAGCCCACTGTGGAGATTTGGTCCTTCTGTTGATGGCCACCGGCCACCTAGTCTTCTCCTGCTATAACTGCTTCACTGGCTCAGCAGCTGAGCCAGAAGCCAGTGATATCATAACCAGGTGGCTAACTGGGCCAAAGGGCTGATAGATATTTGTTATTTTGTTGTCTTGGGAAACCCACCTACCCTCCATGCAAACCTTCTGGTGTGAGTTATCTGTGGAAGGAATCATAGGCTCACAGTAATTCACATCTTTCTTCTTGAAAATGTGCCCATATTCCTTTCTGAACCTGACAAGGTGGCCCCTGTGTCCACCAAGAAATTTACTGCCTGGCCTCCTACTTGGAGAGTTAGCCTGGGCTTTTGGCGGCGAAGTGAAACAGAGCCCTGACCCCTTCATTGAGCTTCTTCAAGCATTATTGTCTCTTGCTTGGGTCTTTCTACGTGCAGATGAGGCCCATCCACTCTAGTGGAGGGTCGTGCACCTCTCCTCGGGTTTTCAAGGCACTGATTTTTCCAGTGTCCTTCTTTCCTGCAGTAGGCACATTGGTCCTTCCCCATGGCTTGGCGGTGCCCACAGGTTAGTCTCTCCGTGAGTGGGCCATGCTCTCCTTTTCCTGAGTCTCTGGGGTCTCTCATGGCAATTCCTAGTATTTTAGCTAGCTTCTTTGTCTCTGTCGTGCTAGGGTCATCTCTGTTGTTATACACTCAATGAGCCACTTGTACCAAATCGCTAAGATTTTTCCCTTCAAACCCTTCCCACTTCTTTGTCATGTCTGAGGCAGACTGACTGAGTAATAAAGGCAATACTTATTGCCCTCCTGTTTTCAGTGCCTCCGGGCCGTTAGGGGTATAAAGCCCGTAGGCTTCCCTCAGCCACTCTAGAAAGGCAGGCGGATATTCTCTTATAGGAACCTGAAAATTCTCACTGACCTTAGATAAATTCATAGGTTTCCTAGCTCTTCTGCAGAGGGTCATGTAAGAGCAATGGTTGATACCTGGTAAAGTCCTCTGGGCCTTGCTAGGAATTGAGATCCCACATTGTTGGTGTAGTGGCCAAAAGAGTTTCTCCCAAGTGGGGAGTGCCCGCTCGCTGACCATCAGGTTCACTGACTGCTTACTGGGCCTCTGTCTGGAAGGGCTACCCTCCTCCGTTGTGAACAGCACCTGGAGAAGTTGTTGGCAAGCATTCCAGGTGGGCTGATGAGTATGGAAGTCATACCAGTACTAGTGTGTGTGGGGGGCTGCTTGTTAGGGGTGGGGGTGAGTTTGGGGGGCCGGTGGGGGAGGGAGTGACTCAATAAGGGCCTGTTAGAAGTTTTCTATTTCTGGACCCTAGAAACCTTATAGGGCGGGGGTTGAAAGAAAGGGTTTGAAGCCAGCTCTCCCACTCCCAGAGTTCTCCTGCAAAATGGGATAAAGCCGATTAGGGGAGGGTGATGGGGAGGGGAGGGGAGGGGAGGTGTGGGGGAGGGGTGAGGGAGGGGAGGGGTGGGGGAGGGTGATGTGGAGGGATGGCCTCCACCTATGTGGTTTTGGGAACTTGGACCGTTTGTTTTTCCGGTCCTTCCATGTTTCCTGAAACCTTGGAAACAAGGGCCCTTTCTTTGCGGGAGGGAATAAGTCTTTTATATTTGCAGGCTTCTTAGTGGCAATGTCAGCCCACACTTGAAGTAACGGGATCAGATCGGGATATCCTGGTTCCCTTTAAACATAACTATGAACTCTTAGTAATAGGGGGTGGGAAAACTAGTCTTGCGTGGGTCAATCAGGGACTCCTTCTGCCCCATCACTTTTAAACAAATTGTAGAGTCTCCAAGCTTTTGGGTTGAAACCACATCCTCTTGGTGAATGCCGAGAGCAGGGGTCCTCAAACTACAACCTGTGGGCCACATGCAGACAGCCGAGGACGTTGATCCTTTCTGCCGGGTGTATGTGCCCCATTTATTTTTTTTTTTGAACTTCAAATCAAGATGTGCAGTGTGCACATGAATTTGTTCGTAATATTTGTTTTTTTAAACTATAGTCTTTCCTTCAAAAGGCCTGAGGGATAGTGAACTGGCCCCCTGGGTAAACAGTTTAAAGACCCCTGCCCTAAGGTATCCTGGACTTAGGGGTTATTAATCTCCCAGCCCTGAAACATCCCTGAACATTCTACCCGTTGTAGGAGGCACCATGGGAATTTGGACCCCGGGTAATTTACAAGCCTTTACTCCAATTGAACCCAAGAAAATTCAAAATGGCTTAGGCAGTTACTCTATTTTGGTCACTTTTGACTCGTCCTGCACTAGCCCATTATTTCCATTTAACTCTATAACGCGAAGCATGATGTTTTCATAACATTAAAAATGTATATATTAATACATATATATATATATATTTATAACTATGAAAGTCCACAACAAAAAGAAAATTTTTTCCCAAAATTAAAATTGAAGCGTTATAGGGTTAAAAAGAAGGATGGGTCTTATCAGCGGGTCCAAGACCTTAGCATCATAAATGAATCAGTGATCCGACTGCACCTAGTAGTGCCCAAACCTGTGCCCTCCTAGGGGAAAGTGTGAATGCTTTTATCCCTCTTCCTGTACTTCCAATGAACAAACACACATGTCTGGTAATCCTAAGATTATTTTTGTTTCCTGTGACACTCACCTAATTTCAAGGCCACTGCCACCTCACAAGCTTAGCCTTGTCGTAGTCAAACTGTTCACCTTTTAGACCGTTTGTTTTTCTCAGAAGTTATCGGGTGATTAAAGCTTCTGAACCAAGTGTGCCAGGTCCACGACTACCATCTCCTGGACCACCTCAACCTTATCCATCCTGGATAAAGTTGCCCTCAATGGACAACCCCTCCCAGCAGTGTAGGAAGGGTATGGACCCAAAGCCCCACCTCGCCCCTTTTGCCAGCAGGAAGCAGCTAGAGATGTCGTCGCCCAGTACCCCCAAAGATTTGGGTCCATATCTCTTCAGGGGGGCAAATGTTAGGTAGCTATGCTAGGGACTGGGGCATCCGTTATGCATGCCCATAGGGCCAAGATAAGAGCCCAGTTAGGAGAGGCACCCTGTGCATGCTCAGAGGTCCAGATTTCTGGCCATGAAGGGGAGGTCACCTGGGTGGTTCCTGTACCTGGATTGACCAATCTAGGCCATGTAAATTCAATTCAGCCACTGGGGTCGGCCAGACTTGCCCACCACGCCTCCCTACGCTCATAAAACTCTCTTGAGTGCAGACCAGGCTTCTGCATGATTTCTCTCTCACTCAGGAAGGCTCTTTGGAGGCAGCTGTGCTGCACATGAGTGGCTGGTGGATACTGTTCAGATGCATGGCTTTCTGCTTGCAAGGGTTTTTGTCTCAGCTGACTGTAAGGGAGGAGGTAGTACGTCTGGATCACAGAGTATCCATGTCCACAAACGAGGCTGCTCATTCCACAGTCCTGGAAGTGCTTTATGAAAACCCTCTGCTTTGCAATGTCACTCTTTGTAGATTAGAGTGGGAGGGGCTGGGACCAAGGTATGCTGCCTCTTACTCCCAGTTGCAGGTTTCTGGATGCTGATTGTATCTCTTACAGCATCAGTTAGTGGGCTTGTTGTCTGCCTCAGGCTTTGTTCACGGAGATCCTCCAGCTAGTTGGTGGTGTGTGCGCATGAGCAGAGACTTCCTGCCAATCCCCCATGAGTAGTAGAGCTCCCATGGTGTGGACTCCATGAAAGCCTTGCCCCAGGCAGCATGCTTACAAAGGAGGGTGGGCCCTGCAGGACAGAGGACCATTCCCCCTGTGGAATGGCCTCAGAGATCCACCTCCCTCTCTGGCCAGCTGCTGGGGCTGTGGGTCCTAAGCATCATGGCTGACTCAATAATAGACACAGGGTGAGGCGACTCCAGTAGCTGTTTTGACTGGTCTAATCCAGCCTGAGATCATCCTTGCATGAGCCCCTGCCAAGATTATTTTTGTTTCTTTTATGATCTTTTCATTAGTGGCTCCTACAACACTAACCACCATCCATAAATACATCATCTGTTTGAAGCCCATCTGTACATTAATTGCCCTCCTTATTCACAAAATATCCACTCTCCACCCAAGCCCCTGGCCTCAGCTCCTCATTTTTCCCCCCTCAATGCCCGCCACCCATCCCTCATCAATCCTTGGAAATGTACTAATTCTTTTGTCATATTTTCACCCACCTTTCTTTTGAGGTCAATGAAGATCCTTGTAATCGGTTCCCACTTTCCATCCTGCCCTTCCTCCACCCTCCCAGTATCTCCACTCATAACACTGGTAAAGGGCCCATCCACTCTGGATTCCCCGTGTTTGAAATTCCTATCGGTACTAGAATACCTTCTCTAGTTTGGCCAGATTAGTATGGTAGAACTGGGATCATGATAGTGGGGCAAGAGAAAGCATTAAGAACTAGAGGAAAGTTGTGTTTCATCTTTGCTGTCTCATACCCTGTATTCTTTAATCTCCACTCTGAGATCCTTCTGTAAGGGGATGTCCAGTGCACTGCAAATAGGTTTTGGGTCTATACCCGGCAGTCCCCTCTCATTCTCCATGATAAGATTTTTTTGTTCTCATGATACCTGTTGCCTTATCCCTTTAAAACTTTGTGATCACACAGGCTGGTATGCTTTCTCCATGTGGGCTCTGTTGCTTCAGAGCCAGATGGCTGTTTCTTTACCCTCAGGCCTTTAAGACCCCACACGCTATATCTTTAGGTAGCTGGACACCATCGGCTTTCTTCACCACATTTGCTTATGCAGCCGCTTTGTGGTCAGTGATTGTGTAGGGAAGGTGAGCATCTTAGAATGCCAATTTAATAGAACAGTGTTATTGCAATGAGGGAGTCCTTGAGCGGAGGCCCTATGTCCATCTGCTACCTTAATACTAAATCTATAAACATATGGACATAGATCTATTTCCCCATGCCCCTTTGTAAATATATGTACATATGTACATGCCTTTATTTAGACGTCTATAACTGGCCCTTGCTTCCCAGCTCACTCTTCTATACTCTTTGATTTTCCTCTTGTGCCCACTGACATGCTCAGTCTTCCTTTGGGTTTCAGTAATTCCTCTTGGTTACATTACCTTTGATCACGCCCTACCAGGCCTCCTACATCCCCCTCACTATCGTTTTCCATCACTTGTTGTACCCTTGTCTCTGGGTTTCTTTACAGCACTTCCTTTCCCCCCACCGTGCTCACTCCCATGCCCAATGGAAAGGGCCGGTCACATGTTTACTCCTCCAGATTGTTCATCCAGCCTCTCTTAATTAGACAGACCTGTAAAGGTAATAACATGCACAAAACAAGACTGAGCTAAACCAAGCAGCAAAAAGAAAAAAAAAACAAACAAAAATGAAAACAAAACCCAACCCAAATCCAATGACACTAAAAGAAAACAACACTAACCAGAAAGAAAAGTACAAGGACTGTGTGGTGAACTTTAGGAGTGTTTTCCAGTCCAGTCTGTGGGGGCACCGAACCCTGACCACAAAGTCCACCTTTGGCATTCCCCGGGGACTTTGATGCTCCGTTTTCTTACTCTTCCGCTGCACTCTCTTAGTGTCATGCATCGAAGTGGCAGGATCAGTTCGGGCGCAGTTCCCACACTGTGTGTCCAGTGTTGTCCCCTCTAAGGCTATGGGTCTTTGAGGGACGTTTCTCATCGTGGGGCTGCCCATGTGGTCTTCTCTGTGGATTGGCTTCTCTGATTGGGAACATCATCCTCAAGGTGTATTGGGCCAGGGTGTGCTCCATTCTCCCCTCCTCCCCCTTGTTCTGCCCTGTGTTCACTGATCAGATATGTCCCTCTCCGCGAGCTGCAGATCCGGTGCCATCCTGTGAAATACAATCTTTTGGGGCTGCAAGGATGTGGGGGGGTGGGTATCAGCTCAGATCTTTTGAGAGTCCAGGAGATATTGACTTCTCGATGGGCACAGTTCTGTGGGGCACCGTGCTCTTGGTCCAGACGCTGGTTGTGAATATGACTTTGTTGTTAACCAGTTGTGTGTCTCTGGGTCAACTCCCGTGTGTTTTTGAGTGAGTTTTCTAATCTGCAAAGTAAATGTACAGGATTATCCAGACTCCCATGTCAGCAAGTTATCGAGAGGGGTTAATCAGAGACTGTTTCATATAGTGTGTACCTGCGCGCCGCATTCTAGACCTGCGATGGCAATTATGAGCTCAGGATAGAGATGGTGTCCAGCAGGTAACATACGTGGCTCCATATTGAAACAGGAAGCCCACTGTGGAGATTTGGTCCTTCTGTTGATGGCCACCGGCCACCTAGTCTTCTCCTGCTATAACTGCTTCACTGGCTCAGCAGCTGAGCCAGAAGCCAGTGATATCATAACCAGGTGGCTAACTGGGCCAAAGGGCTGATAGATATTTGTTATTTTGTTGTCTTGGGAAACCCACCTACCCTCCATGCAAACCTTCTGGTGTGAGTTATCTGTGGAAGGAATCATAGGCTCACAGTAATTCACATCTTTCTTCTTGAAAATGTGCCCATATTCCTTTCTGAACCTGACAAGGTGGCCCCTGTGTCCACCAAGAAATTTACTGCCTGGCCTCCTACTTGGAGAGTTAGCCTGGGCTTTTGGCGGCGAAGTGAAACAGAGCCCTGACCCCTTCATTGAGCTTCTTCAAGCATTATTGTCTCTTGCTTGGGTCTTTCTACGTGCAGATGAGGCCCATCCACTCTAGTGGAGGGTCGTGCACCTCTCCTCGGGTTTTCAAGGCACTGATTTTTCCAGTGTCCTTCTTTCCTGCAGTAGGCACATTGGTCCTTCCCCATGGCTTGGCGGTGCCCACAGGTTAGTCTCTCCGTGAGTGGGCCATGCTCTCCTTTTCCTGAGTCTCTGGGGTCTCTCATGGCAATTCCTAGTATTTTAGCTAGCTTCTTTGTCTCTGTCGTGCTAGGGTCATCTCTGTTGTTATACACTCAATGAGCCACTTGTACCAAATCGCTAAGATTTTTCCCTTCAAACCCTTCCCACTTCTTTGTCATGTCTGAGGCAGACTGACTGAGTAATAAAGGCAATACTTATTGCCCTCCTGTTTTCAGTGCCTCCGGGCCGTTAGGGGTATAAAGCCCGTAGGCTTCCCTCAGCCACTCTAGAAAGGCAGGCGGATATTCTCTTATAGGAACCTGAAAATTCTCACTGACCTTAGATAAATTCATAGGTTTCCTAGCTCTTCTGCAGAGGGTCATGTAAGAGCAATGGTTGATACCTGGTAAAGTCCTCTGGGCCTTGCTAGGAATTGAGATCCCACATTGTTGGTGTAGTGGCCAAAAGAGTTTCTCCCAAGTGGGGAGTGCCCGCTCGCTGACCATCAGGTTCACTGACTGCTTACTGGGCCTCTGTCTGGAAGGGCTACCCTCCTCCGTTGTGAACAGCACCTGGAGAAGTTGTTGGCAAGCATTCCAGGTGGGCTGATGAGTATGGAAGTCATACCAGTACTAGTGTGTGTGGGGGGCTGCTTGTTAGGGGTGGGGGTGAGTTTGGGGGGCCGGTGGGGGAGGGAGTGACTCAATAAGGGCCTGTTAGAAGTTTTCTATTTCTGGACCCTAGAAACCTTATAGGGCGGGGGTTGAAAGAAAGGGTTTGAAGCCAGCTCTCCCACTCCCAGAGTTCTCCTGCAAAATGGGATAAAGCCGATTAGGGGAGAGTGATGGGGAGGGGAGGGGAGGGGAGGTGTGGGGGAGGGGTGAGGGAGGGGAGGGGTGGGGGAGGGTGATGTGGAGGGATGGCCTCCACCTATGTGGTTTTGGGAACTTGGACCGTTTGTTTTTCCGGTCCTTCCATGTTTCCTGAAACCTTGGAAACAAGGGCCCTTTCTTTGCGGGAGGGAGTAAGTCTTTTATATTTGCAGGCTTCTTAGTGGCAATGTCAGCCCACACTTGAAGTAACGGGATCAGATCGGGATATCCTGGTTCCCTTTAAACATAACTATGAACTCTTAGTAATAGGGGGTGGGAAAACTAGTCTTGCGAGGGTCAATCAGGGACTCCTTCTGCCCCATCACTTTTAAACAAATTGTAGAGTCTCCAAGCTTTTGGGTTGAAACCACATCCTCTTGGTGAATGCCGAGAGCAGGGGTCCTCAAACTACAACCTGTGGGCCACATGCAGACAGCCGAGGACGTTGATCCTTTCTGCCGGGTGTATGTGCCCCATTTATTTTTTTTTTTGAACTTCAAATCAAGATGTGCAGTGTGCGCATGAATTTGTTCGTAATATTTGTTTTTTTAAACTATAGCCTTTCCTTCAAAAGGCCTGAGGGATAGTGAACTGGCCCCCTGGGTAAACAGTTTAAGGACCCCTGCCCTAAGGTATCCTGGACTTAGGGGTTATTAATCTCCCAGCCCTGAAACATCCCTGAACATTCTACCCGTTGTAGGAGGCACCATGGGAATTTGGACCCCGGGTAATTTACAAGACTTTACTCCAATTGAACCCACGAAAATTCAAAATGGCTTAGGCATTTACTCTATTTTGGTCACTTTTGACTCGTCATGCACTAGCCCATTATTTCCATTTAACTCTATAACGCGAAGCATGATGTTTTCATAACATTAAAAATGTATATATTAATACATATATATATATATATATTTATAACTATGAAAGTCCACAACAAAAAGAAAATTTTTTCCCAAAATTAAAATTGAAGCGTTATAGGGTTAAAAAGAAGGATGGGTCTTATCAGCGGGTCCAAGACCTTAGCATCATAAATGAATCAGTGATCCGACTGCACCTAGTAGTGCCCAAACCTGTGCCCTCCTAGGGGAAAGTGTGAATGCTTTTATCCCTCTTCCTGTACTTCCAATGAACAAACACACATGTCTGGTAATCCTAAGATTATTTTTGTTTCCTGTGACACTCACCTAATTTCAAGGCCACTGCCACCTCACAAGCTTAGCCTTGTCGTAGTCAAACTGTTCACCTTTTAGACCGTTTGTTTTTCTCAGAAGTTATCGGGTGATTAAAGCTTCTGAACCAAGTGTGCCAGGTCCACGACTACCATCTCCTGGACCACCTCAACCTTATCCATCCTGGATAAAGTTGCCCTCAATGGACAACCCCTCCCAGCAGTGTAGGAAGGGTATGGACCCAAAGCCCCACCTCGCCCCTTTTGCCAGCAGGAAGCAGCTAGAGATGTCGTCGCCCAGTACCCCCAAAGATTTGGGTCCATATCTCTTCAGGGGGGCAAATGTTAGGTAGCTATGCTAGGGACTGGGGCATCCGTTATGCATGCCCATAGGGCCAAGATAAGAGCCCAGTTAGGAGAGGCACCCTGTGCATGCTCAGAGGTCCAGATTTCTGGCCATGAAGGGGAGGTCACCTGGGTGGTTCCTGTACCTGGATTGACCAATCTAGGCCATGTAAATTCAATTCAGCCACTGGGGTCGGCCAGACTTGCCCACCACGCCTCCCTACGCTCATAAAACTCTCTTGAGTGCAGACCAGGCTTCTGCATGATTTCTCTCTCACTCAGGAAGGCTCTTTGGAGGCAGCTGTGCTGCACATGAGTGGCTGGTGGATACTGTTCAGATGCATGGCTTTCTGCTTGCAAGGGTTTTTGTCTCAGCTGACTGTAAGGGAGGAGGTAGTACGTCTGGATCACAGAGTATCCATGTCCACAAACGAGGCTGCTCATTCCACAGTCCTGGAAGTGCTTTATGAAAACCCTCTGCTTTGCAATGTCACTCTTTGTAGATTAGAGTGGGAGGGGCTGGGACCAAGGTATGCTGCCTCTTACTCCCAGTTGCAGGTTTCTGGATGCTGATTGTATCTCTTACAGCATCAGTTAGTGGGCTTGTTGTCTGCCTCAGGCTTTGTTCACGGAGATCCTCCAGCTAGTTGGTGGTGTGTGCGCATGAGCAGAGACTTCCTGCCAATCCCCCATGAGTAGTAGAGCTCCCATGGTGTGGACTCCATGAAAGCCTTGCCCCAGGCAGCATGCTTACAAAGGAGGGTGGGCCCTGCAGGACAGAGGACCATTCCCCCTGTGGAATGGCCTCAGAGATCCACCTCCCTCTCTGGCCAGCTGCTGGGGCTGTGGGTCCTAAGCATCATGGCTGACTCAATAATAGACACAGGGTGAGGCGACTCCAGTAGCTGTTTTGACTGGTCTAATCCAGCCTGAGATCATCCTTGCATGAGCCCCTGCCAAGATTATTTTTGTTTCTTTTATGATCTTTTCATTAGTGGCTCCTACAACACTAACCACCATCCATAAATACATCATCTGTTTGAAGCCCATCTGTACATTAATTGCCCTCCTTATTCACAAAATATCCACTCTCCACCCAAGCCCCTGGCCTCAGCTCCTCATTTTTCCCCCCTCAATGCCCGCCACCCATCCCTCATCAATCCTTGGAAATGTACTAATTCTTTTGTCATATTTTCACCCACCTTTCTTTTGAGGTCAATGAAGATCCTTGTAATCGGTTCCCACTTTCCATCCTGCCCTTCCTCCACCCTCCCAGTATCTCCACTCATAACACTGGTAAAGGGCCCATCCACTCTGGATTCCCCGTGTTTGAAATTCCTATCGGTACTAGAATACCTTCTCTAGTTTGGCCAGATTAGTATGGTAGAACTGGGATCATGATAGTGGGGCAAGAGAAAGCATTAAGAACTAGAGGAAAGTTGTGTTTCATCTTTGCTGTCTCATACCCTGTATTCTTTAATCTCCACTCTGAGATCCTTCTGTAAGGGGATGTCCAGTGCACTGCAAATAGGTTTTGGGTCTATACCCGGCAGTCCCCTCTCATTCTCCATGATAAGATTTTTTTGTTCTCATGATACCTGTTGCCTTATCCCTTTAAAACTTTGTGATCACACAGGCTGGTATGCTTTCTCCATGTGGGCTCTGTTGCTTCAGAGCCAGATGGCTGTTTCTTTACCCTCAGGCCTTTAAGACCCCACACGCTATATCTTTAGGTAGCTGGACACCATCGGCTTTCTTCACCACATTTGCTTATGCAGCCGCTTTGTGGTCAGTGATTGTGTAGGGAAGGTGAGCATCTTAGAATGCCAATTTAATAGAACAGTGTTATTGCAATGAGGGAGTCCTTGAGCGGAGGCCCTATGTCCATCTGCTACCTTAATACTAAATCTATAAACATATGGACATAGATCTATTTCCCCATGCCCCTTTGTAAATATATGTACATATGTACATGCCTTTATTTAGACGTCTATAACTGGCCCTTGCTTCCCAGCTCACTCTTCTATACTCTTTGATTTTCCTCTTGTGCCCACTGACATGCTCAGTCTTCCTTTGGGTTTCAGTAATTCCTCTTGGTTACATTACCTTTGATCACGCCCTACCAGGCCTCCTACATCCCCCTCACTATCGTTTTCCATCACTTGTTGTACCCTTGTCTCTGGGTTTCTTTACAGCACTTCCTTTCCCCCCACCGTGCTCACTCCCATGCCCAATGGAAAGGGCCGGTCACATGTTTACTCCTCCAGATTGTTCATCCAGCCTCTCTTAATTAGACAGACCTGTAAAGGTAATAACATGCACAAAACAAGACTGAGCTAAACCAAGCAGCAAAAAGAAAAAAAAAACAAACAAAAATGAAAACAAAACCCAACCCAAATCCAATGACACTAAAAGAAAACAACACTAACCAGAAAGAAAAGTACAAGGACTGTGTGGTGAACTTTAGGAGTGTTTTCCAGTCCAGTCTGTGGGGGCACCGAACCCTGACCACAAAGTCCACCTTTGGCATTCCCCGGGGACTTTGATGCTCCGTTTTCTTACTCTTCCGCTGCACTCTCTTAGTGTCATGCATCGAAGTGGCAGGATCAGTTCGGGCGCAGTTCCCACACTGTGTGTCCAGTGTTGTCCCCTCTAAGGCTATGGGTCTTTGAGGGACGTTTCTCATCGTGGGGCTGCCCATGTGGTCTTCTCTGTGGATTGGCTTCTCTGATTGGGAACATCATCCTCAAGGTGTATTGGGCCAGGGTGTGCTCCATTCTCCCCTCCTCCCCCTTGTTCTGCCCTGTGTTCACTGATCAGATATGTCCCTCTCCGCGAGCTGCAGATCCGGTGCCATCCTGTGAAATACAATCTTTTGGGGCTGCAAGGATGTGGGGGGGTGGGTATCAGCTCAGATCTTTTGAGAGTCCAGGAGATATTGACTGCTCGATGGGCACAGTTCTGTGGGGCACCGTGCTCTTGGTCCAGACGCTGGTTGTGAATATGACTTTGTTGTTAACCAGTTGTGTGTCTCTGGGTCAACTCCCGTGTGTTTTTGAGTGAGTTTTCTAATCTGCAAAGTAAATGTACAGGATTATCCAGACTCCCATGTCAGCAAGTTATCGAGAGGGGTTAATCAGAGACTGTTTCATATAGTGTGTACCTGCGCGCCGCATTCTAGACCTGCGATGGCAATTATGAGCTCAGGATAGAGATGGTGTCCAGCAGGTAACATACGTGGCTCCATATTGAAACAGGAAGCCCACTGTGGAGATTTGGTCCTTCTGTTGATGGCCACCGGCCACCTAGTCTTCTCCTGCTATAACTGCTTCACTGGCTCAGCAGCTGAGCCAGAAGCCAGTGATATCATAACCAGGTGGCTAACTGGGCCAAAGGGCTGATAGATATTTGTTATTTTGTTGTCTTGGGAAACCCACCTACCCTCCATGCAAACCTTCTGGTGTGAGTTATCTGTGGAAGGAATCATAGGCTCACAGTAATTCACATCTTTCTTCTTGAAAATGTGCCCATATTCCTTTCTGAACCTGACAAGGTGGCCCCTGTGTCCACCAAGAAATTTACTGCCTGGCCTCCTACTTGGAGAGTTAGCCTGGGCTTTTGGCGGCGAAGTGAAACAGAGCCCTGACCCCTTCATTGAGCTTCTTCAAGCATTATTGTCTCTTGCTTGGGTCTTTCTACGTGCAGATGAGGCCCATCCACTCTAGTGGAGGGTCGTGCACCTCTCCTCGGGTTTTCAAGGCACTGATTTTTCCAGTGTCCTTCTTTCCTGCAGTAGGCACATTGGTCCTTCCCCATGGCTTGGCGGTGCCCACAGGTTAGTCTCTCCGTGAGTGGGCCATGCTCTCCTTTTCCTGAGTCTCTGGGGTCTCTCATGGCAATTCCTAGTATTTTAGCTAGCTTCTTTGTCTCTGTCGTGCTAGGGTCATCTCTGTTGTTATACACTCAATGAGCCACTTGTACCAAATCGCTAAGATTTTTCCCTTCAAACCCTTCCCACTTCTTTGTCATGTCTGAGGCAGACTGACTGAGTAATAAAGGCAATACTTATTGCCCTCCTGTTTTCAGTGCCTCCGGGCCGTTAGGGGTATAAAGCCCGTAGGCTTCCCTCAGCCACTCTAGAAAGGCAGGCGGATATTCTCTTATAGGAACCTGAAAATTCTCACTGACCTTAGATAAATTCATAGGTTTCCTAGCTCTTCTGCAGAGGGTCATGTAAGAGCAATGGTTGATACCTGGTAAAGTCCTCTGGGCCTTGCTAGGAATTGAGATCCCACATTGTTGGTGTAGTGGCCAAAAGAGTTTCTCCCAAGTGGGGAGTGCCCGCTCGCTGACCATCAGGTTCACTGACTGCTTACTGGGCCTCTGTCTGGAAGGGCTACCCTCCTCCGTTGTGAACAGCACCTGGAGAAGTTGTTGGCAAGCATTCCAGGTGGGCTGATGAGTATGGAAGTCATACCAGTACTAGTGTGTGTGGGGGGCTGCTTGTTAGGGGTGGGGGTGAGTTTGGGGGGCCGGTGGGGGAGGGAGTGACTCAATAAGGGCCTGTTAGAAGTTTTCTATTTCTGGACCCTAGAAACCTTATAGGGCGGGGGTTGAAAGAAAGGGTTTGAAGCCAGCTCTCCCACTCCCAGAGTTCTCCTGCAAAATGGGATAAAGCCGATTAGGGGAGGGTGATGGGGAGGGGAGGGGAGGGGAGGGGAGGTGTGGGGGAGGGGTGAGGGAGGGGAGGGGTGGGGGAGGGTGATGTGGAGGGATGGCCTCCACCTATGTGGTTTTGGGAACTTGGACCGTTTGTTTTTCCGGTCCTTCCATGTTTCCTGAAACCTTGGAAACAAGGGCCCTTTCTTTGCGGGAGGGAGTAAGTCTTTTATATTTGCAGGCTTCTTAGTGGCAATGTCAGCCCACACTTGAAGTAACGGGATCAGATCGGGATATCCTGGTTCCCTTTAAACATAACTATGAACTCTTAGTAATAGGGGGTGGGAAAACTAGTCTTGCGAGGGTCAATCAGGGACTCCTTCTGCCCCATCACTTTTAAACAAATTGTAGAGTCTCCAAGCTTTTGGGTTGAAACCACATCCTCTTGGTGAATGCCGAGAGCAGGGGTCCTCAAACTACAACCTGTGGGCCACATGCAGACAGCCGAGGACGTTGATCCTTTCTGCCGGGTGTATGTGCCCCATTTATTTTTTTTTTTGAACTTCAAATCAAGATGTGCAGTGTGCACATGAATTTGTTCGTAATATTTGTTTTTTTAAACTATAGTCTTTCCTTCAAAAGGCCTGAGGGATAGTGAACTGGCCCCCTGGGTAAACAGTTTAAGGACCCCTGCCCTA